>NC_069500.1:992370911-992670911 GCF_027579735.1 Bombina bombina
TGATCTGGGAGCAAACCTGTTTCTCTACAAAAGGTATATAGAAAACATCATAATCATTTGGAGAGGCACAATAGAAGAACTAGTATGTTTTTTTTTCTCTAGAATTAATGTTAATTAAAAAAAATCTAAAATGTACATATAAGATTAGTGCTGACCATATACATTTCTCTGTGACTCTACAACAAAACAAAGATCTTGGACCTGCTCCTACTTTACCGAAAAAATATTTTGTATACGTTTCTTAGGAGAGACTGTGGGATGGCAGCAGTACAAATTTTACTTTTTTTCTATATATAATTGTTAACTGAAACCTTTTGAGTTATTTGTCTATTTTTCTAAATCCAACATGAATTATGAATATTTTAAATTCCAATGTTCTTCACGTAGAATATGTTCTGCTTATTCTTAAAAAAAAAAAAATATATATATATATATATATATATATATATATATATATATATATCCAATTTGAAGATTGCAGCACTCTCACAAACTCCTGCAGACTCAGCTGTATTCAGACCAGGGTACATCAAGGATACAATAAATGAAAGAAAAGAATGCACTCTCTGGATTTAAAAGTTTCAAAATAGCTTTACTGTGTGGCTTTCGAGGAAGGGGTGAAATTCTTGAAGCGTCACACAGTAAAGCTATTTTGAAACTTTTAAATCCAGAGAGTGCATTCTTTTCTTTCATTTATTGTATCCTTGATGCACCCTGGTCTGAGTACAGCTAATAAACCTAAACTATCCATTGCCCCTAAAGGGGCACTTGTATGGGCATTGCCCTTAAAAGGGCATTCAGCTCTTTTTCACTGCCCTTAAAAGGGCATTCGGCTCTTTTGCAATTTGCTTAAAAAAAACTAATCTAAAAAAACAACCCCCCCCCCCCCCAAAATTAAAAAAAAAAACTAACACTAAAGCCCCAAATAGTACTCACGGTTCTAGCAAAGAATAAGAACAAAAAGCTGTAATAATGAGCCAAGAGTCGGACTTGGACAGTAGAGGTCTGTAGTGGTGGCAATCTCACAGGCAGTGTTCCCTCCCGGATCTCATGGATGCTTGCCTTAACTGGACACACTGGCAAGAATTCTTTAATGGTGCATATCACCACTACAATGCACATAACGAAAAAGACCTAAAGGAGGAGAAGGGGAAAATCTCGACTAATAACTTTCTATCTACATTGCAAAATTGTTAGTTAGAGAAACTAAACAAAAATTGATACTGTATAAGCACTCGAATAAGACCCTAGAACAGTGCTTTCCAAACTGTGTGTCGTGACACATTAGTGTGTCGGTGGCAGTGTGTATGTGTGTCCCTGCATCAGCACAAATTATTTTTTAATTTAAAATTATTTTTAAATTTTCTTTTGGTTTCCGACTTTCTGCCTGCCTGCTACGCATATCACATGGTTGACACGTGATTGATACCTAGTGGGTCACAGATCATCTTAACCTATTGGTGCAGCTCAGCGGGAACTGAAACTATTCCCATTGGCGGCACATTGGCTCCTGACTGCACGTGTAATCCAAGGCAGAGAAAATCTGGAGCGCAAGAAGAAAAGGGAACTGCAATAGTGTGAGATCCAACAACAATTTTTATTTTCACGCAAATAAAAACTACTCACAAGATTCCAAATAAGCTGAGCATATAACATCAAACATAAGGAGTACTCCGGTGTTTCTCTCACGGCTGTGTCTTTGCAAGAGTCGGCGTGTGACGTCACCACCCGATCTATTATCGCGATATTTCGATCACACCTTTCTCCTCTGTCAGCTGTCAAACAGTTCACATCAAAGTTCAAGCATTCGGCACCTCAACGCGTTTCCCTGCCTCCTCTGGCTTTCTCAAGAGTACCAAATGCTTACTATAGGCTCCTACCTATACTAATGTAATACTAGTGCCCCCTGCTGACCAAAAGTGGCTTCTTCGAATAGAAACTATGCTTAATTTGATAATATCCTTTTGTTTCAGCTTCGGGCAATATACCAATACATTGCGGTGCAAAGTATAATACATTATATATAAATAGCACAAAATTTAAAATACACAATAATCATAACATCATATATAATACATTCAATTACAATATTTGATACAATATATGATTTAAAAACACCACATTAAATTAAAAAACATATATTTTGGTAACTGCACGTGTAGTCTCCTCAATCGGCTCGTGACTGCACGTGTAGTCAGTGAGTGGGACAGCAGTGTGTTTGCTGCGCGGGCAGTAGTCAGTCGGACTCGCAGAGCTCTGAGGGCAGCAGCTTTAACGCCAATGTTTTTATTTGTTTGCAGCTAGCTCCCAGTAGTGCATTGCTGCTCCTGCTCTTGATATATGGATAGGAAGTGGAAGCTTAAAAATGCTTGGTGATTAAATGTCTTTTTCTAATATTCACTAAATATTAAGAAACTGTGTTCATCCCATCAACCTCATACATCCCATTAAAATAGTAAGTAGTTATTGGTGTTATTAAACTGTTTTATAATTCTTGTACATACTTGCATACTGTTACTTGTAAATACATTTTGTTATTATATAATTCATGTATGTGTCCATATCTCTTAAAACAAGTTAGTTTAATCTCCTGTTTGCTAGAACAACTGAATTACTGTGTCGCAAAATGATGTAGGTCTAAAAAGTGTGTCACCAACATGAAAAGTTTGGAAAGCTCTGCCCTAGAATAACTTGGAAATGGAAAAGTCACACACACATTAAAATATAAATCTTTATTAGAACATATTAAAATCTGGGTGTATTAAAACTAAAGTGCTGGCAATATTCCAGTTAAATAACTGGTTATCGAGGGGGGAACAGTTACATGGTACTAAAGTGGACTGTTATACAGGTTGCAATATAATTGGGTTGTAAAGCCTCAAATGAGAGACAATGTACACTTTATAGGAGAAAGGTCTAATTACCAAGTATATAGGTTGTACTAATATAATGATCATACTAATATCTTGATCAGCATGTGTGGCTCAAGTACTATAGTAGTTTGGGATAACAGGGATATTATGCTATAAGACCATGAAGCGAATACAGTGTGGCGCCCCTTGATCAGATAATATTAAGTATATAGCTTGCTGATCGCTGAGTTCAGCAATTACCAACCAATGAGTGACCAGTGCTCAAGTATAAGCTTACTAAATGTAGTGAATTAATTTGCTGATAGCAGAAATAAACTGCCATTCACAGCCTCCCATATAAATACTCTGACACTTCCGTTGTGAAAATGATTATTAATTTGGACCAAAATAATTATGTCATATAGTATGTAATTACAGAGTACCGAGTTACTGTGTATTGTCTCACACATACATTATATAGAGCTATTCGCCTGGTTGTATAATAGCTCCTATGAGAATAGGCGTGATTATATTAGTAAAGTAGTTACAATACTACTAATGAATTATCATGAGTGTAACTAGTCTGCTTATCAATATATTAAATTCACACCCTAGGTGTATGCTGTGCTTATTACTTGGCAACGTAAAGTAAACATATATACTTTATGAGCCTACTTCCATATCAGTATGTATCACTTTAATTGTAGTTTCATACTTCAAGTTATTTACTTGGCGCTGAATGCGCTCCTATATAATTTAACTTCTATGTATTAGTAGTGTTGTAGTCATGCATGTAGCCTCAACATTCTAGTACATTTATTTGGAGATTAAGCGCACCTATATAATTCAACATAAACAAAAGTGCTATGAACAGCCACTCAACATATTTATTCCAAGTAACTCTATATGGGCTTAGTGCTCTTATAATTGTATAACTACAATTAAAGTGATACATACTGATATGGAAGTAGGATCATAAAGTATATATGTTTACTTTACGTTGCCAAGTAATAAGCACAGCATACACCTAGGCCGAGGCCGAGGCTGCGGGTAGGACACAAGTAAAGGTTTTACAGAGGAAAAAAAAAAGAAGAAAAGTGTGTATTAAGTAACAGCAGAGTTTAGACGCCCTGCCAAAACACATCAGCTCTATAATGAGGAAAACAACCCACTTATGCAAAACCTCAAAGTGGCAGACTAAACTTAAATTAGATGGAATAAGGCCGGATGCTTATGTCAATTAAGCCTGAATGTACATATATATAATGAGATACCCTCTCAAGCCTATAATAATGTATAGAACTCAGCTTCTTAGTAATCAATCTTTTATTTATATATTCTTGAACGTTAAGATCCATAAATGTGACCAGTTCAGGCGTATGCATCATCATAACTAAGTTGTTTTTGTTACTCCAATGTTACACTGTCAGAGATGCATGTTTATTTTTTTTATTCTTTTGTTTGTTATTGTGTTAAATATGAACTCCTGGTACCAAATTAAAAACAGCTTATATGGCCTATATCACAAAATAAGGGGTATGCAAAATGAGGAATAATTACTATTGTTTAAACAAGACCAGGCATGATGTAAATGTATGCAAAATTTGTTTCTAATTTATCTTGTATCTGCCTTTAATCCCCAATAAAAATATATTTAAAAAAAAAAGAAAAAAAAAAGAGGGAATTAATTTCATTACAAATTACAGCAGACAATACAGAGATATATGTAACATCATTAAGAAAAGACTGCCTATCTTAGAGAGAGATTGTGATCTAAAAGATATCTCAAGAATGTGTAATTTTGTCCCACGGAGATCCAAAACCATAGGGGATATAGTGAGGAAGAATTTTGGGGAAATTGTGACAAAAGATAAGACATGTAGGAACTGTTGTCAAATAAACAGGGGTTCTACAGATCGTGGATGGACTCCATGTAAATATTGCAGTTATGCTAGGATGGGTAGTTCATTTTGCTCTACACAAACTAAAAATATATATATAAAATATGTGACAAAATCAATTGTAATTCATCTTTTGTGGTTCATTTGATCACTTGCAATATTTGCAAATTGCAATATGTAGGTCTCACCTCAAGGACATTAAAGGACAGGATTAGGGAGCATCTTCTATCCCTAGAAGCGGCGATACACGGACACCAGTGACCAAACACTTTGCTTTACATGACTCACAAAAAAAGGCCTCTGACTTTCAGGGTATATAATTGGTCTCAGTGGGGTTACGTGGGGTAATAGGTTTGCTGCTTTAAGTAAGCGGGAAATTTATTAGATTCATACTCTTAAAACCGGTTGTCCCTTGGGTATTAATAAAATCAGTGATGTGAAATAATTGTTCATAGATTAATTGTGAATGTTGTAGGATTCTCATTAATACTTGATCTTGAAGAAATGAATGTGGAGACAGGAGGTGATGTCCGGTACTCTTGCAGGTCGATGAATATATATTTCTTTAGTATTTTACTTTTATATAGTTTTTTTCAAATATTCATTTAGCTGCACAAATGCTAGGTCCACCTCCCTGTTCTTTCTTTCTTTGCTCTTTATACATATCTGCCATACAATTGTGTTTAACACGTAGGATATGTCATAATGAAGAGTGCTATCACAGTAATTTTTGTATCGTGTACATTTTAATCCTTTTCAAAGCATTGTTCTTTTATTTGTAGGAATGTATGTTTAGGCATAGATGTAATAATATGTATTTAAAGGGACATAATACTCATATGCTAAATCACTTGAAACGGATGCAGTATAACTGTAAAAAGCTGACACGAAAATATCACCTGAGCATCTCTATGTAAAAAAGGAAGATATTTTACCTCACAATTTCCTCAGCTCAGCAGAGTAAGTTCTGTGTAAAAAGTTATACTCAGTTACTGCCCAGCAGCAGGTAAAAAAATTAAAAAAAATGAAGAAATGAACAGCAGCCAATCAGCATCAGCAGTGCTGAGGTCATGAACTCTTACTGTGATCTCATGAGATTTGACTTATCTCTCATGAGATTTCATAGTAAGCTTCCTTTAACTGATTGGTGAAATAATATGAGAGTGCACGATGCTAGTCCCTTCAGATGTCCCAGGACAAACACACTAAAATGCTGCTTAGAAATCCTTTACAATGGGAGGTGGCTACTGAGGAACTTTTGAGGTAAAATATATTTCTTTTTTACATAGAGATGTTCAGGTGATATTTTCTAATCAGCTTTTTACAACTATGCTGCATCATTTTCAAGTGTTTAAACATTTGGGTATTATGGCCCTTTAAGTGTTTTTGCTGCAATTGAATAGATTGATGTAGACAACTCCTAAGTGGTTATAACTCCATGTTTTACACCTGGTAGCTAGATCTGATGAAATGCCGTTGAGGCATGAAAACGTCAGCTCTGATACTCTGTGTGCTGTGTCCTTATGGATTTTAACTATTTGTTACAATAAATCGATGTTTTAAACTGAATATCATCTATCCTGATTTTTCACGCATTAATCTTTGGAAGCTGTTTCCTTTTGTACAAAATATAAATAGAACAGCTCACAATATGTAGCAAAAAAGATGCAGGTCAAAGTTCATTCCTTAAAGTAAATGTAAAGTTTAATGAATAAGTGCCCGGTATCTAAAAATACTCTTAAAACAGGGACATTTTCATTCATTAAAGGGACAGTAAACACCAGAATTTTTGTTGTTTAAAAAGGTAGATAATCCCTTTATTACCCATTCCCCAGTTTTGCATAACCAACACAGATATAATAATACACGTATTACCTCTGTGATTACCTTATAACTAAGCCTCTGCAAAGTGCCCCCTTATTTCAGTTCTTTTGACAGACTTGCATAATGCCCTCTAGTGGTGAAAAACTGTCAAAATGCTTTCAGATTAGAGGCGGCCTTCAAAGTCTAAGAAATTAGCATATGAACCTCCTAGGTTTAGTTTTCAACTAAGAATACCTAGAGAACAAAGCAAAATTGGTAATAAAAGTAAATTGGAAAGTTGTTTAAAATTACATGCCCCATTTAAATCATGCAAGTTTTTTGACTTGACTGTCCCTTTAAACTTTACAATGAAGCTTAATTTTTAAAATACTTACCTTTGCTTTATGGGAAGCAGACCGGCGATCCTCCGCCTTGCAGCTCCTGCTGTAGTTAGCAGATCAATGATGAATCTGGCTTCCTCCAATTGTTGTGTGCCTCACAAGCTGGACACCAAAGGTGGCACGCAATGATTGGAGGAAGTCAGATTCGTCATCGATATGCTAACTACAGCAGGAGCAGCAGGCAGAGGATCGCCGGTCTGCTTTCCATAAAACAAAGGTAAGTATTTTAAAAAAGAATCTTCATTGTAAAGTTTAATGAATCCAAGTGCCCCTGTTTTTAAGAGTATTCTTAGATACCGGGCACTTATTCATTAAATTTTACATTAACCTTAAATGCACGGTTTCAAGTGTTTAAAAAACATGTAGCAAAAGGAGGCAACAAGTTCACAAAAGGCTCCTTGTTGTATCAAAGTTGCAACAAAATGTCAGTGTATTTATGATGTGTTTAATACAACTTTTTCTTCCCCAAACCTTTACGCAAACTTTAAAGTCTCTCCCACAAATATTGGGTATACAAACAGATTTAATAACATTTGAAGTAAGAAAGAGTCCACAGGGTAAGCCCAGTAAAAACAAAGCATGACAGAGAGAGCAAAGGTCACATCTTGTAAAATATTTTAACTTTCAAGCAAAAATGAAGGTGTTAGAGCTTATAGAAAAAATGCTCACTACAATATCAGAATATATTGCTGAATGTCATGAAGACCTTATGATTTTTAAGGGTAAGGGGTTAACTTTTTTCTGTGTGCTAAATATTGTTTTCCAGGGTATATGTGTGCTTAACTTAAAAAAACAGAGCTCCAGTCGTAAATAACTTGTAAGCTTCACTAGCATTATCTTTGTTGCACATATCCAAAAAAACTGATGCCTAAGGTCTGTTTTATGGCCCCAACCTGTAAATACAGAGAGTGTCTTTATACAGGAATTTGCCTGATGTAAATAATTTAATTATTTGTTGGATCAAATTAGAATAAGATTTTCAAAATATTATGTCTCTTAGACACCTCTCTTATGCTAGACATGTAATGTATGATATCAAAATAATCCTTATGATGTCACAAATGATTGCTTATATGTGTTTATGTACTGGATGTACATAAAAAAAGTTATGTGTTCTTTAATTTCAGCCAAGGATTCAGAGTTTTTATTACATGCCAGAAAGGTGGTTACTCTATTTGCCACTCTGGGAGGAGATTTGGTCAAGAAATCTGATCTCAGAGAAACAGTGTATATAGCTTTGATTTCAACAATATAATCTTGTCATTCTACATGGGAACCTGTGGAAAACACGGTCTGACCAATTTAAATTCCATTTTCCTGGAAGCAGAGGCTATGCTTTATAAGTTATAGGTACTGTTATTTTCTCCATTTTATTTTTAAAACTGTTTTGCCTTGTGCAATTTTTTTAATTCTTTTTTTATATAAATGCACTGTGGCTATTTTTTGCTCATCATAAACGTTCCTTTATTAAGTTTTGTATTTGTCGAAAATATTTGAACCACTCTAATGGCCACAAATGAGAAAATATTTGACTCTCTCTTTAATACATTAGGTGTAAAAGATGTTAGGCGGATAAAAAATTCTATAGAATATGAATACAATATAGTATCTAGAATTGACATGTTATTAACAACTAAAATACCTTATTAGTATATTAGTTTTAGACTGTAACAGGGAAAAGTATATTGGATAGATTTTTTTACTCTTCTTATTTCACCCTATCTAGCAAATACATACAATTATTGGAGAAGAAATGGGACTTCAGCAATGTATAAAGCAGCAAGAGCTGCTCCAGAGCCCTTGCGGGGCAGGTTCGCATATGCGAGCCTGCTTCCCGCAGTGTAAGAAGCAGCAGTCATTTGACAGTCGCGCAAATTAAAGGGCGGGCATTACACACTCATCTGAGTGTGTAATAATACATATGGGCCAGAGGATTAATAGATCTGTTGCCCGTATACAGTGAAGGCGGGCGGACAGATTCACAAATTAAGAAGCTATCCACCCGTCTTTTGATACATGGGGCCTATAATAACATACAGTATGAACCATAAAATTATAAGTGAAAAATTAGATAAAGAGTTGCATGATAGGTTAAATAAAAGTTACTCTCAATATAAAAAATATGCAAAACAGAATGAGAAGCAGTCTGCCAGGAACGAACAGCAGCATGAATAGCTTGTTCTATGGCCCGGTTACCACCTGGTAGTAGCTTCTTTCTGCCCAATTGTGCTTTTCACAGAGGAAAACTTTCCTGTAGTATATCAGTCTGATCCCGCCGACATGGTCAGTCCAGCCCCGAAATACCAGGCAATTCTCCTCTGAACAAGGAACATGACAACTCCAGACGATCGTTTCGGCCTCCTTTGGGCCTCGTCAGTGAGGTGCAGCCATATCCCTCTAAGCACATTGGGCAAGGAGTCCACGTCTGGTTTCCCCCATCACCCTTAGGGAGACTATCCCCAGGGTCATATTTACATATGCAAAACAGAATGAGAAGCAGTCTGCCAGGAACGAACAGCAGCATCAATAGCTTGTTCTATGGCCCGGTTACCACCTGGTAGTAGCTTCTTTCTGCCCAATTGTGCTTTTCACAGAGGAAAACTTTCCTGTAGTATATCAGTCTGATCCCGCCGAAATGGTCAGTCCAGCCCCGAAATACCAGGCAATTCTCCTCTGAACAAGGAACATGACAACCCCAGACGATCGTTTCGGCCTCCTTTGGGCCTCGTCAGTGAGGTGCAGCCATATCCCTCTAAGCACATTGGGCAAGGAGTCCACGTCTGGTTTCCCCCATCACCCTTAGGGAGACTATCCCCAGGGTCATATTTACATATGCAAAACAGAATGAGAAGCAGTCTGCCAGGAACGAACAGCAGCATCAATAGCTTGTTCTATGGCCCGGTTACCACCTGGTAGTAGCTTCTTTCTGCCCAATTGTGCTTTTCACAGAGGAAAACTTTCCTGTAGTATATCAGTCTGATCCCGCCGACATGGTCAGTCCAGCCCCGAAATACCAGGCAATTCTCCTCTGAACAAGGAACATGACAACCCCAGACGATCGTTTCGGCCTCCTTTGGGCCTCGTCAGTGAGGTGCAGCCATATCCCTCTAAGCACATTGGGCAAGGAGTCCACGTCTGGTTTCCCTCATCACCCTTAGGGAGACTATCCCCAGGGTCATATTTACATATGCAAAACAGAATGAGAAGCAGTCTGCCAGGAACGAACAGCAGCATCAATAGCTTGTTCTATGGCCCGGTTACCACCTGGTAGTAGCTTCTTTCTGCCCAATTGTGCTTTTCACAGAGGAAAACTTTCCTGTAGTATATCAGTCTGATTCCGCCGACATGGTCAGTCCAGCCCCGAAATACCAGGCAATTCTCCTCTGAACAAGGAACATGACAACCCCAGACGTGGACTCCTTGCCCAATGTGCTTAGAGGGATATGGCTGCACCTCACTGACGAGGCCCAAAGGAGGCCGAAACGATCGTCTGGGGTTGTCATGTTCCTTGTTCAGAGGAGAATTGCCTGGTATTTCGGGGATGGACTGACCATGTCGGCGGGATCAGACTGATATACTACAGGAAAGTTTTCCTCTGTGAAAAGCACAATTGGGCAGAAAGAAGCTACTACCAGGTGGCAACCAGGCCATAGAACAAGCTATTGATGCTGCTGTTCGTTCCTGGCAGACTGCTTCTCATTCTGTTTTGCATATGTAAATATGACCCTGGGGATAGTCTCCCTATGGGTGATGGGGGAAACCAGACGTGGACTCCTTGCCCAATGTGCTTAGAGGGATATGGCTGCACCTCACTGACGAGGCCCAAAGGAGGCCGAAACGATCGTCTGGGGTTGTCATGTTCCTTGTTCAGAGGAGAATTGCCTGGTATTTCGGGGCTGGACTGACCATGTCGGCGGGATCAGACTGATATACTACAGGAAAGTGTTCCTCTGTGAAAAGCACAATTGGGCAGAAAGAAGCTACTACCAGGTGGCAACCAGGCCATAGAACAAGCTATTGATGCTGCTGTTCGTTCCTGGCAGACTGCTTCTCATTCTGTTTTGCATATGTAAATATGACCCTGGGGATAGTCTCCCTATGGGTGATGGGGGAAACCAGACGTGGACTCCTTGCCCAATGTGCTTAGAGGGATATGGCTGCACCTCACTGACGAGGCCCAAAGGAGGCCGAAACGATCGTCTGGGGTTGTCATGTTCCTTGTTCAGAGGAGAATTGCCTGGTATTTCGGGGCTGGACTGACCATGTCGGCAGGATCAGACTGATATACTACAGGAAAGTTTTCCTCTGTGAAAAGCACAATTGGGCAGAAAGAAGCTACTACCAGGTGGCAACCAGGCCATAGAACAAGCTATTGATGCTGCTGTTCGTTCCTGGCAGACTGCTTCTCATTCTGTTTTGCATATGTAAATATGACCCTGGGGATAGTCTCCCTATGGGTGATGGGGGAAACCAGACGTGGACTCCTTGCCCAATGTGCTTAGAGGGATATGGCTGCACCTCACTGACGAGGCCCAAAGGAGGCCGAAACGATCGTCTGGGGTTGTCATGTTCCTTGTTCAGAGGAGAATTGTCTGGAATTTCGGGGCTGGACTGACCATGTCGGCAGGATCAGACTGATATACTACAGGAAAGTTTTCCTCTGTGAAAAGCACAATTGGGTAGAAAGAAGCTACTACCAGGTGGCAACCAGGCCATAGAACAAGCTATTGATGCTGCTGTTCGTTCCTGGCAGACTGCTTCTCATTCTGTTTTGCATATGTAAATATGACCCTGGGGATAGTCTCCCTATGGGTGATGGGGGAAACCAGACGTGGACTCCTTGCCCAATGTGCTTAGAGGGATATGGCTGCACCTCACTGACGAGGCCCAAAGGAGGCCGAAACGATCGTCTGGGGTTGTCATGTTCCTTGTTCAGAGGAGAATTGTCTGGTATTTCGGGGCTGGACTGACCATGTCGGCGGGATCAGACGGATATACTACAGGAAAGTTTTCCTCTGTGAAAAGCACAATTGGGTAGAAAGAAGCTACTACCAGGTGGCAACCAGGCCATAGAACAAGCTATTGATGCTGCTGTTCGTTCCTGGCAGACTGCTTCTCATTCTGTTTTGCATATGTAAATATGATCCTGGGGATAGTCTCCCTATGGGTGATGGGGGAAACCAGACGTGGACTCCTTGCCCAATGTGCTTAGAGGGATATGGCTGCACCTCACTGACGAGGCCCAAAGGAGGCCGAAACGATCGTCTGGGGTTGTCATGTTCCGTGTTCAGAGGAGAATTGCCTGGTATTTCGGGGCTGGACTGACCATGTCGGCGGGATCAGACTGATATACTATAGGAAAGTTTTCCTCTGTGAAAAGCACAATTGGGCAGAAAGAAGCTACTACCAGGTGGCAACCAGGCCATAGAACAAGCTATTGATGCTGCTGTTCGTTCCTGGCAGACTGCTTCTCATTCTGTTTTGCATATGTAAATATGACCCTGGGGATAGTCTCCCTATGGGTAATGGGGGAAACCAGACGTGGACTCCTTGCCCAATGTGCTTAGAGGGATATGGCTGCACCTCACTGACGAGGCCCAAAGGAGGCCGAAACGATCATCTGGGGTTGTCATGTTCCTTGTTCAGAGGAGAATTGCCTGGTATTTCGGGGCTGGACTGACCATGTCGGCGGGATCAGACTGATATACTACAGGAAAGTTTTCCTCTGTGAAAAGCACAATTGGGCAGAAAGAAGCTACTACCAGGTGGCAACCAGGCCATAGAACAAGCTATTGATGCTGCTGTTCGTTCCTGGCAGACTGCTTCTCATTCTGTTTTGCATATGTAAATATGACCCTGGGGATAGTCTCCCTATGGGTGATGGGGGAAACCAGAAGTGGACTCCTTGCCCAATGTGCTTAGAGGGATATGGCTGCACCTCACTGACGAGGCCCAAAGGAGGCCGAAACGATCGTCTGGGGTTGTCATGTTCCTTGTTCAGAGGAGAATTGCCTGGTATTTCGGGGCTGGACTGACCATGTCGGCGGGATCAGACTGATATACTACAGGAAAGTTTTCCTCTGTGAAAAGCACAATTGGGCAGAAAGAAGCTACTACCAGGTGGCAACCAGGCCATAGAACAAGCTATTGATGCTGCTGTTCGTTCCTGGCAGACTGCTTCTCATTCTGTTTTGCAATATAAAAAATATCCTGTGAAACAAAATAAAAAATAATAATGCAAATTTTTTTTATCATAGGACACATAAAATATGTAGGAAAATAGAAGCAAAATTCCAAAGATTGGGGTAATTGCTTGAGTAAAATAATGACAATGATTATGAGACAAAAAAACAAATGCTGAAATGTATGCAAAAGAACACAAGATAAAGTGCATTTCTAAATTGTTTGCTGAATATTATCCAAACCTTTATACAACGCAAAAAACAGAAAAGCAATATTAAAAAGTTTTTGGGTAACTATACAAACTCCATGTTTAACAGATGAACAATTAAAAATTCAGAATCTACCAATCGAGAAACAAGAAATTATGCAGATTGTTAAATAGCTACCAAAAGCTAAAGCAGCTAGGCCAGAGGGACTCCCAGCAGAATTATATAAAGACCTGACAAATAAGGTTTTGACTCCCTTGAATAATCTCTTAAAGACATACTTTGAAGGAGAAGGGTAAATATCAAAAGCTTTCAAGATGGCTCCCATCACACTTATTTTAAAACCTAATAAAGATGCTACTAAAGCAAGTTCCTATCGTTACTAAACATACATTATAAAATCATTATGAAGATATTGTCAAATAGATTGAAAGATATATTACCCTTAGTAATATCTAATTCAGAGGCATAACTAGAAACCACAGGGCCCAGGTACAAGAATCTAAGAAGAGTTAAAAAAAAAGTTAAATTACTCAAAATGGCTCTTTTGCTTAGGTTGATGTCTCCAATGCAAATGTTCCCATTAATATTGAAAAAAAGTGGATTTAAATATGAATTAAACTGGATAAATTGTATTCACCATTTGAAAATGGTGGCATGGGACTACCCAATATTCAATTATACAACATAGTAAACTTGATTAGATATGGGTTCGATTGGATCCTTGACCAAAATAATTTTAATATTGAGTTAGATGAAGAAGTTTTGGGACAAATTTCTCTAAAATATATATCCCATGCAAAACCATCAGAATTACCACAAGAAATATAAACAAAAAAATTATTTTATTTCAAGATACATTAAATGGACATTGTACACTACTGTTTTGTAGATGATCCATTTATACAGCCTATCTGGGAGTGTTTTTGTAACAATGTATAGTTTTGCTTATTTTATTTTTATTAAATGTGCTAATTTTCAGAATCCTAACCAAGCCCCAAAGTATCAGATGTAGACCCAGGTCTACAGATTCCTGCTGCTTTTGTTTGTGTAATCTGTCTTTTCATATGCAGTGTTGGGGGGAGTGTCTGCTCTTTCTGCTTCCCCAGCCCCTTTCACTAGGTGTCCCAGCTTAATCTCATCAACAGTGCTAAAATGGGAGCTCCTAAGTATGTTTTTAAAAGGTTTTATACTGGATTTTTAGATCAGTATCTATGCATTCTACTTTATAGAAGTGTCTATTACATTCAGTTATATGAAAATTGATGCACATTGTCCCTTTAAAAGCTTGGAGAATAGGAAATAATCTATTGGGTAATAATTTTAGATACTGTATATGAAATGTATCCCAATTACAAAAGTATTCCTAATTTTAAATTAGGGAATGAAAACCCCTTTTTATTCTGTATGGGAAAATAATGAAATGAATAGAATAATACATTTAATCTATCTACCCAGAATTTTATAATTTAATGATCTTAAAAGTAGCACATAGGACTTTGAATAATTTTTCTAGAGCGATCTCTATATCATGATTTAGCTAGGTGTTTAATGTGCATTATAACAAGGCTAAACACCTTTCCCATCCTATCCCTCATACATCATTTGTTTAGATCAGAGTCACACCCTGGGATGAGCTCTATATTTGTATTTTTATGTTTATTTTTTATATTTATTATATTATTAACATACCTGCTTTATTACTAATTAATCTGTTTTTTGTACTGTATTTATGTATTCATATATTGATTGATCTGTGATGTCATGAAACACTGTTCTATTTTGATTGGCTTTAATTTATCCTGCATGTTCACCTGGCGAGACCCACTTCAGGTGTGGCTCATCATACCAATTATCTAGTTTTGTTTGTATGGCATATATAGCAAGTGTTTTGTATCATATTTTATATTCTTTTGACTAAGCCTAATGACACAGCCACTGGTTGGCTGAGAAACACGTTGCTAACAATTTTAACCTTTTAAACAAAGTAAGTGTTATAACTTACCACTTGCTGCCAGTTTGTTTACCCATTATTAACATCTTCAATCTGTTATTGGACCATTGAGAGTTCCTGAATGCCCGAGACCAAGTCTACTGGGTGACCATATTGATCCCAGCTTGCCTCTGCAGCACCAAGGGAGGTGCTCCTCCAAATGTGAGTGAATTTCATATATTTTGATTACTCATTTGCACCAGCAATACTAGGCCATATAAGCACCCTTTTGTGCTTTATTGTTCCCTACAGATTGCAGCACATCCACTGGAGGTCAGTCTTCTGGGTGACTGCTATTGATCCCAGATTGCTCCATCTACACCACTAGGGGTGTTCTATCATATGTGAGTGAAATTATCACATACACTCTACTGATTGTTTCCAACAATATTGGGCCATGTGGCGCTTCTGTCCTTTTCTATTAAAAGTAGCTATCCATACAATGATTCTTATATTTGCATTTGAGCCATTATATAAGACAAATAAACTGGAAACATCCGTTACTATGGGAATCTTATTTGGTGAATTCAATACTGACTTAACATTCAAGCAAAATATTTTATTAATAAATGGGGTGTGGGGGGCGGAGCCAGCAACTAAGCAGGGCAGACGTGTTTCATGGAGCTCCTGCAGAAATGTATTTAATACAATAGAAAACTGGAGCCAATCTTCTACAATTGACTATAGAACTAACCCTAGATGTGCAGATTTGCCTTTACAGTACTAGTGGTCGTTTTTATCATATTTTCCTATCGGATTCTTCCCCAGACAGCCGTTGCAGACTAGGATGCACCCAGGTCCCTGCGGCCTACTCAAGCTATGATATCCAGTATGGAGGAAGGGCCCTCTACTATTTTTGCAGCCCTGCAGGGACTCAGTCTGCAGATATCGACTAGTTTTGATGATATATCAACCAGTTTGAAGAATATTATGGTGCAACCGGTGATCCCGACACAGAGCAGGTCGAGTAATGTAGACCTTCCGACCTGTGGTAATCAGCCTCTTTTGTATATGAAGCAGACTGTGGAGCCTAAGGTGGACCTTATTCTTAAAATGCCCTGTGTACTTACGGGTCCTACCCTGCCCTGCAATGACCCTGATCTGGAGGATGTGATCGCTCTCATGGGTCGGAAGGTTACACTTTTAATTTTGCAAGAGGACCCCCTCAAGAGCATTCTACAACAGGACTCACCTACTGAGCTATGGAGCCTGAATGAGCCCTTGCAGCTAGATAGCAGTATCGCTCTCTGAGACATCACACATGAGAGCGTGAGTGTAATTACATCAAACCTTTCTCGTGATGTTGTGACCCCGTGGAGCTGCAATAGCTCCATCTATCTTGCTACTCTCACCTTTGACGGTTGGGAATTGCCCGGTAGCCTGTCAGTGTGTGATGGGGAATCGAGAGAGTGCTCCTCTGCGTCTGCATCGCATGATCTGAGCATACTACCAGCTGGGCCTTACAAGATGACTGTCATAGACTACAACGGCTTAGTGAGAGGCCCTTTTGATCCGGGAGGCTATCTTCATTATCTGCGGATAGATCTATAGGATTCGGCTGAGAGACTGTGACGCAGGCAGACAGTCTATGGCTTTACAGTTGGTCCTGTTGCAATGATGTGGAACTCTTCATTGAGCTGTAATTCTGCACATTATTAGCATATATAGTAATACTTAGGACATTGATTATACCCAAAAGTGTCAGTTAGAATTGATGGTAATAAAATGTTTACATATTTATGTAGGATAGTTGAGATCCTTACTAAAGGGCTTTAGGTCTGCTATATGATAATGTGTCTACATCTGTGACTTTAAAATTGAGTATATAGATGGAGCTACTAGCTCTAACAATATTGCTCTGCACTGTGGTGGTATTACCTTATAACCCTATAATTCAATGTATAACTGGAGACACTGGCGCTAATGGTATTGCAGTATCTTTGTTGTATATGTACATGTCTCTTGACTTATACACTCCATGTTCCTATAAGTTTTAATAAGCTCTGAGACTTATCTCCCATGGACAAGCCCATCAGTAGCTCCTTCGCTTTTGAAACACAGGACTGAGGTGGGATAACTTTATATCTGCAGTCCGGCCGTCTCTTTTACCCAATTTTAGCTTGTATGTAGCAGGATATATGGGTGCAGAGATCATATAAGAAAACTATACCACACACTTTCTTCATAGTTGATGTTTGAAACTTATTCATGTTTGCTTCATACAAAAGTTCATATTTCTGTTATTGACTTTTAATTTCAAGACTTTATACTGGTGTGGTGTTGGGGATAATTTACAAAAATATTCACTCTAAATGGATTGGTTTGAATTCTCACTCATCCAAATGATTCCTTGTAGAACCTTATAGCTAACATATGTATACCTTACAAAGGTTACCTTTTGTTAGAGTAATGATACACATTCTTAAATCCCTCCTGTTTCTAGTATTAGTATGTACTTTCACATTCTCCCCACAGCTGTGTGTGGTTTAATAGTCCAAAACTAAGGCCTAGATTTGGAGTTTGGCGTTAGCCGTGAAAACCAGCGTTAGAGGCTCCTAACGCTGGTTTTAGGCTAACTCCGGTATTTGGAGTCACTCAAAATAGTGTCTAACGCTCACTTTTCAGCCGCGACTTTTCCATACCGCAGATCCCCTTACGTCAATTGCGTATCCTATCTTTTCAATGGGATCTTTCTAACTCCGGTATTTAGAGTCGTGGCTGAAGTGAGCGTTAGAACTCTAACGACAAGACTCCAGCCGCAGGAAAAAAGTCAGTAGTTAAGAGCTTTCTGTGCTAACGCCGGTTCATAAAGCTCTTAACTACTGTACTCTAAAGTACACTAACACCCATAAACTACCTATGTACCCCTAAACTGAGGCCCCCCCACATCGCCGCCACTCGATTAAATTTTTTTAACCCCTAATCTGCCGACCGCCACCTACGTTATACTTATGTACCCCTAATCTGCTGCCCCTAACACCGCCGACCCCTATATTATATTTATTAACCCCTAATCTGCCCCCCACAACGTCGCCGCCAGCTACCTATAATAATTAACCCCTAATCTGCCGACCGCAAAGCGCCGCCACCTACATTATAGCTATGTACCCCTAATCTGCCACCGCTACTATAATAAAGTTATTAACCCCTAATCCGCCTCACTAACCCTATAATAAATAGTATTAACCCCTAATCTGCCCTCCCTAACATCGCCAACACCTAACTTCAATTATTAACCCCTAATCTGCCGACCGGAGCTCACCGCTATTCTAATAAATGTATTAACCCCTAAAGCTAAGTCTAACCCTAACACTAACACCCCCCTAAATTAAATATAATTTTAATCTAACGAAATTAATTAACTCTTATTAAATAAATTATTCCTATTTAAAGCTAAATACTTACCTGTAAAATAAATCCTAATATAGCTACAATATAAATTATAATTACATTGTAGCTATTTTAGGATTAATATTTATTTTACAGGCAACTTTGTAATTATTTTAACCAGGTACAATAGTTATTAAATAGTTAAGAACTATTTAATAGCTAAAATAGTTAAAATAATTACAAATTTACCTGTAAAATAAATCCTAACCTAAGTTACAATTAAACCTAACACTACACTATCAATAAATTAATTAAATAAAATACCTATAATTATCTACAATTAAACCTACCACTACACTATCAATAAATAAATTAAATACAATACCTACAAATAACTACAATGAAAAAAACTAACTAAAGTACTAAAAATAAAAAAGAACTAAGTTACAAAAAATAAAAAAATATTTACAAACATAAGAAAAATATTACAACAATTTTAAACTAATTACACCTACTCTAAGCCCCCTAATAAAATAACAAAGACCCCCAAAATATCAAAATGCCCTACCCTATTCTAAATTACTACATTTCAAAGCTCTTTTACCTTACCAGCCCTGAACAGGGCCCTTTGCGGGGCATGCCCCAAGAAGTTCAGCTCTTTTGCCTGTAAAAAAAAACATACAATACCCCCCCCTAACATTACAACCCAC
The DNA here is from genome assembly GCF_027579735.1 of Bombina bombina. Taxonomy (NCBI): domain Eukaryota; kingdom Metazoa; phylum Chordata; class Amphibia; order Anura; family Bombinatoridae; genus Bombina; species Bombina bombina. The sequence goes on from NC_069500.1 coordinate 992,390,291, forward strand.
CACCCACATACCCCTAATCTAACCCAAACCCCCCTTAAATAAACCTAACACTAAGCCCCTGAAGATCTTCCTACCTTGTCTTCACCCTACCAGGTTCACCGATCCGTACTGAAGAGCTCCTCCGATGTCCTGATCCAAGCCCAAGCGGGGGGCTGAAGAGGTCCATGATCCGGCTGAAGTCTTCATCCAAGCGGGAGCTGAAGAGGTCCATGATCCGGATGAAGTCTTCATCCAAGCGGGAGCTGAAGAGGTCCATGATCCGGATGAAGTTTTCTATCAACGGCATCTTCAATCTTCTTTCTTCCGGATCCATCTTGCAGACCTCCGACGCGGAACATCCTCTTCTCCCGACGCCTACTAGCCGAATGACGGTTCCTTTAAGGGACGTCATCCAAGATGGCGTCCCTCGAATTCCGATTGGCTGATAGGATTCTATCAGCCAATCGGAATTAAGGTAGGAATATTCTGATTGGCTGATGGAATCAGCCAATCAGAATCAAGATCAATCCGATTGGCTGATCCAATCAGCCAATCATATTGAGCTTGCATTCTATTGGCTGATCGGAACAGCCAATAGAATGCAAGCTCAATCTGATTGGCTGATCGAATCAGCCAATCGGATTGAACTTGATTCTGATTGGCTGACTTAGCTTTTATTAGAATAGCGGTGAGCTCCGGTCGGCAGATTAGGGGTTAATAATTGAAGTTAGGTGTTGGCGATGTTAGGGAGGGCAGATTAGGGGTTAATACTATTTATTATAGGGTTAGTGAGGCGGATTAGGGGTTAATAACTTTATTATAATAGCGGTGCGGTCCGCTCGGCAGATTAGGGGTTAATAAGTGTAGGTAGGTGGAGGCGACGTTGTGGGGAGCAGATTAGGGGTTAATAAATATAATATAGGGGTCGGCGGTGTTAGGGGCAGCAGATTAGGGGTACATAAGGATAATGTAAGTAGCGGCGGTTTACGGAGCGGCAGATTAGGGGTTAAAAATAATATGCAGGGGTCAGTGATAGCGGGGGCGGCAGAATAGGGGTTAATAAGTGTAAGGTTAGGGGTGTTTAGACTCGGGGTTCATGTTAGGGTGTTAGGTGCAGACGTAGGAAGTGTTTCCCCATAGCAAACAATGGGGCTGCGTTAGGAGCTGAACGCGGCTTTTTTGCAGGTGTTAGGTTTTTTTTCAGCTCAAACAGCCCCATTGTTTCCTATGGGGGAATCGTGCACGAGCACGTTTTTGAGGCTGGCCGCGTCCGTAAGCAACTCTGGTATCGAGAGTTGAAGCTGCGTTAAATATGCTCTACGCTCCTTTTTTGGAGCCTAACGCAGCCTTTCTGTGGACTCTCAATACCAGAGTTATTTTTATGGTGCGGCCAGAAAAAAGCCAGCGTTAGCTACGCGGGTCGTTACCGACAAAACTCTAAATCTAGGCCTAAGTTATTTATCTCACCCTAAACAGAAGCCCTAGACTGTTCTGTCCCTTTCTCTTATGTTTAATATTTATTCTATCTATGCAAGAGACTAGCAACCAGTTTCCACTCCCATTCCTCAATGTTTGAAATATAGCCATCTTTCAATTTGTTTCCTTATCTTTGCTATATTTTTAGTGTCTGTTTTAATGTCCTGGATGGATCCATGACACATACCTTAAGTTAGTTCCAATATAACTTGCTAACAGACATAAATCAGTTTTCTTATAGTATATATCCTGTTGCTACCCTAAATGTTTAAACCTATCTTTGATGTGGAGTGTGTTTGTACTTGTTTGAAAAACACGCTACTTAAATATCTCCAAACAATACTTTTCAGTTCGAGAGCCTGCATTAGTTCTACTGTGGTCTCTCAATAGATGTTATAAAGGTTACGGCTGGGCTGTGTTAACTGGGAAAGCATGGCTCAGCATATCAGATAAATTAATGATCTTAGTTTAGATATACATGTAGTAACTAATAGTATGCATGGTGTTGGAGATATCTTATTATGTGGGTGCTTTATTTGCCTCTGTCTTTCATATACTTAGTTATCCCCCCCTGTTTGTATCCTTCTTGGGAAACTTTCCTTATTTTTACATACCCCAGCTTAACTTTACTTACGATGTGATTAGAGGATAATTATATTTCGTAGTGCATATTAAAGATTTGTGTTCACAGGGTATTTATGGATCTGACATACTAACTGGCTCCGCCCTCCATCCCCCCCCTTCCATCCCCCCTATTATATTTTGAGCGGCTCTCGCCCGCTGCATCCCCCTTCCCCATGAAACGATAGAGTTACCTCCTCCCTAGCCTTACCCTTATCTGAATAAACACCTTACTCTTCTTCTTATATAGCTGGGAGAGGACCATTCTTGTTTATATTACATGTATAATACTCTATAACAAAAGTGAAGTCTCTTTATGTAATACCCCACATTTTATAGTAACGTTTGAGATATTGGAATGCATTACCTTGCTAATTATGCTGTGTGTACATTGACCTGTAAACGTTGTGGGGCATACCCTATATCCTGTATCTGTTTGTGACTTCAATAAAAAATCATTTTAAAAAAAAAATGGGGTGTGCATTTAAAACATTACAGTTAGATTTCCAAAAACAAATACTTGTGAAATGTATAAAAAATTAATATTTGAAGGAATGCTTAACTAGAGGAAAATGGTCTGTAGTTATTTCTTGAGTAAGATATTGGGTTGGCTGTATGGAGTAAAAATGTCTAATGTAGTATGTTGGTACATTTATGGCCACTTTAAGCAGAAAGAATGTGACATTATGACAAGAAATAGAGAAATCTGTAATGTCAGAAATTATGGGGAGGGGGTTGTATTGCTTTTGATTGGTGTTCTATCTTTCATAACATAATATAATGTATTATTATCTACATACAATGAAATATATGTATTTTGCTACTGTTTGTGTTATATTGATTTCTTCATTATAGTTAATTTCTTTTTTAATTCCAATTTATTTTTGTTTCAATAAATAATAAAAAGAAAAATAAGGTAATTTTGCTGGAAATGTCCTGTATAGCTCACAAGTGTATTCAAGTAAAAGACAAACTAACATAGAAAAACAGACAGATATGATCAAGGGTATATACATACATAGGAACAAATTTAGAATTAAATATATGCTAATATATTTAGCATTATTTGTGCCAACGCAAATGGGCTAAAGTTTTGTTAATAGTGTTTAGTAAAAAAACCTGTGTATAGTTTCCCTATTTCGAGCCAGATTTAGAGTGAAGTGCAAGCATTTGCATGTAAATTGCACTCATATTACAAGTTGAAAGTAAACGTGATTGCTTGAGCGCAATTGACGTTAGCGATCATCGGTTTTGCGCGTCCTAAGCTCTGGTTGTTTCGCAAAACAATAATGTCACAAACATAAAAAATACATTACACAATACAGTTACACTCATAATAACACTGTCTAATAAAAAATATTCAAAAAATATTGCACAAAAAAAGTAACAAGGGTGTTCTATTGAAAACTCCAAGATTACGTCACTTCCAGTGAATCTATATATCTGATTGGTTGTGCATCCTGTCCCTCACGGAGACACGGGTCAATCAGATGGGACTGTAATCGCCTATCTTCCCTATCTATTTTGCTTCCACCTGGGGGGTTCAAGAGGGGCGAAGGTTTACATAGGGGGAATGCCAGAGGATCGGCGGTGCGCCCCTCAGACAGAGGCAAAAACAGATATTGAAAATGGAAGAGCCCCCGGAAGGGACGTCATATTGGATTTTTCAATTTATTGGAGTTTTCAACAGAACAAGGGCTAAAAGATATGAGATCTCAGGTGTTAGAAAAAAGACAGGCAAAAGGGCTTTAACATAGAGATTGATACATATACATCTCTAAAGATTTATACGTATGTGTGTATATATATATATATATGTATATATATATATATATATATATATATATATATATATATATATATATATATGTTGAGTATTGCTTTAGACTTGATAAAGGAAGGAACTCTTCCGAAAGCTTGTCAACTTATAAATGTATAGTGAGTCCAATAAAAAAAGTATCATTGCTCAATGCAATACTCTTGTTATTTTATATATTTATTTCCAGTTAAAGGGACATGATACCCCCAAAAAATCATTCATTATTCAGATAGAGAATACAATTCTAAACAACTTTCTAATTTACTTCTATTATCTAATCTGTTTTATTCTCTTGGTATCATTTGTTGAAGGAGCAGCAATGCACCACTGGTTTCTAACTGAACACATGGGTGAGCCAATCGCAATTGATATATATATATGCAGCCACCAATCAACACCTAGTTTCTCTGCTGCTCCTGAGCTTGCCTATATAAAAAAATTCAGCAAAGGAAAACAAGAGAATGAAGCAAATTAAATAATAGAAGTAAATTGGAAAGTTGTTTACAATTGTATTCCCTATCTGAATCATGAAAGAAAAATGTTGGATTTCATGTCCCTTTAAGCCAATGAAAACATGAAAAATCATATTTATGCAATATTCATATTTAATAAGGTGTTATAGTGTGTATTTAGTGTAAATATTTCACATTCCAATGTTCTGCACATAGCAGAATATGTTCTAATTATTTCTAAATAGATATTCTTTTATATATATGTATATATCTATACCTATATATAATCATCTATATATAGGTATAAATATATATTGCACTAAAATACCATCAGCTATATGTAGAAATATTTATAAATAGAACATATTCTTCTATATGAAGAACATTGGAATGTGAAATATTCATATTTTTTTCATGTTGGGTTAGCGCATATGCGATTGGGTTTGCCCATATGTGGAGTGTTAGGTTTTTTTCCCCACTTTTTTTTCTCCATTGACTTCTATGGGGGAATAGGTTATTATATGTGTGATATTTAAAGGGACACTCAGGTCAAATTAAACTTTAATGATTTATATTATAAACAACTTTTTAATTTACATCCATTAAACAAATGTGCAGTCTTTTTATACGTCAGGTTAGCACTAGAGCGTTACCTTTTTACTTTCAAGAATACAGCGCAACCCGACGCGATTAATAGCGCTCCACTCGTAATCTGGTCCTTAGTTGTGTATTGTAAAACATTTTAAACTAGTTTGTCTTTCTATGTGTATAATAGTTAGTATATTGCGCATTGCAAAACACTTTGAACTATTTTTTTTTTTGCAGAGTTCATGCCCAGCAGTTTGTATTGTTGTTGTTCCCTTCTCAGACTCTCGTCCCGTTTTTTTTTTTAAATAAACACTGCTACTACGGTAGAAAACGATTACCCATAAGCAGCATACACGATTAATAAATGAAATATCGTTTGCAAAATTACCACAACAGCAGTACTGCAAAACGAATCAAATCGGAGATTTTAGTAAACTTTCTCTGCCATCACGGAATTTACCATATGAACATTTAGTATTGCTGAAAACATTAAAAAATACGTGTTTACGCGACATTATATTTTCATTCTGATTACGTCAAACTAGCCCGCGTCATAAATATCGCGCTTAGCCGATCACTTCCGTCAAAAGTACGGTGGCTGCTTAGTGAAAATAGGCGGTATTGAACTGATTCCTCCCCTTGGTTCCTTTGCTCCCTCCTTCCTTCCTCTTCCGGTGACGGCGGCACCAGGTATGGCCGCTGTTTTGTGAATTGTCGAGTATGTTTGACATCTAAATCCGATTACATCCAGCCTTTTGCTTTACCGCAAGAATGATTGAGAGTCTGTGGTGGTAGCTGGGAGTTTAAGTGTACGCGATTAGGTTATATTGATTAGATACGTAGTGATGTGGTCGTTCTAGCTCTTTGGGATCTCACTGAGGCCTGAGACCCACAAACCGGCTTTACGAGAAGTAATGGTGGCATTTATAGTACAGTGCTTTCTAGAGTAAATGTTCAGCTCTGCGGTAGCTGTTATTCATAAGCATTAGGGTACCCCTTGTATGTCCATATGTGTGTTCTGGCTATGGTTATATACATGCACTGATAAAATAATTTCTCGTGAAGTTTAGATATGTTGAAAGCATTTATTTTTTTAAATGAAGATAAAAAAGATGTCGGTTTAGTACTGTGCAGCTAAAATTTTCTGTAAGCACTACATTATACACTATAATAACTCTAAGTATGCACACTAGTGTGCTGTCAGGAGCTTGAGCCCCTATAAGTTAAAGGGACATGAAACCCAAATTTTTTTTCTTTCATGATTTAGAAAGAGCATACAATTATAAACCACTTTCTAATTTACTTCTATTATCTATTTTCCTTCATTCTCTTGATATTCTGTGCTGAAAAGCATATCTAGATATGCTTATTAGCTGCTGATTGGTAGCTGCACATAGATGCCTCCTGTGATTGGTTCACTGAGTGCATTGCTATTTCTTCATTAAAAAATCTAAAGAATGAAGCAAATTAGGTAATAGAATTAAATTGGAATGTTATTTAAAATTGTATTCTCTACCTTAACCATGAAAGAAAATGTTTGGGTATAGTGTCCCTTTAAGTTACAATTTTTTTTTTTTTATTAGCTTCGGAAATATTAAACTGGTAGCCTGTTTATGTTTCAAGTAGCATTTTTGTAGTAGTGTGAGATTGTAATTTGATATTGAATGTGGTTTTTATTTTTAGAAAAGACCTGAAAAGGAGAAAAATGAATGAGGAGTTTTTTGTTTGTTTTTTTGGGGTGGGGGCAATTTTAAATGAAATTTACAACATTTTATAGCACTGATATGTATGTTATCTTGGTAGATATGAAGAGCACTTGCTAAACTCATAATATTGCACATTATTTGCATTAAATTGATGGTAAATTCTAACATCTCAAAAACTAGTATTTACCATAATTTAAAAATAAAGGCGGCCTTCATTTATCAGTTATGTGCCAGATTTTCATTTCTTGTAATGTGTAGTAAGATAAAAAAAAAAAAAAAAAATTCATACTCTTCTCCCCCCCCCCATCCCAGTGTAAATGCAAAATGAAACAAATTTAATTGATGGCGTCATTGGGATTATCTAATATGCATAGTGTATACTAGTTTGAAAAATAGATTCTGCCAGCTGAATGAAGTCACTGGGAGGCTTGCCCCCCCCCAGTTGTCCATATCACACAGTGAATATGGATATCTGTATACAGCTTAGATTGTTAGTATGAATTAATAAACTTTTTTTTTATATATACATACAATACAGTCAGTTCTGGTGTGTGGTGTTTAATAATATTTCTTTTGTTTAGATATTAAAGATGGTTCAGCGCCTGACATACCGTCGTAGGTTGTCCTACAATACAGCCTCAAATAAGACCAGGCTGTAAGTATCTTTTTACCTTACAATTTGTCATTGTACTAAATGTATCTTTCCCTTATTCTCTCAAGTGTTTTACTAATTCATACTTATTTTTAGGTCTCGGACACCAGGTAACAGAATTGTGTATTTGTACACCAAGAAAGTTGGCAAGGCACCAAAATCAGGTTGTGGTATCTGCCCAGGGAGACTCCGTGGTGTAAGTACTAAAGGCTACTAACTTTTGAAATCGGTTTATAGTTATTTGTAATACCTAAATAATCAAGTTATTCTTTAGTTAAGTCATTTATAGTAATTATTACTGAAACCTTGATAAATATATATGAAATATTTTTTAATTAGCTACATAGTTGCTTTCTATATCAAATTTTAAATATCTAAAAGTTAGGTGTAATAAGTCAAATATTGGGACCTGTGTCTCCCTGATTTCTAAGTGTTGTTAAGTCAAGTTTTAAATCTTCCAGACCACTAGGTAGTATATCAGTATTAAACGGACCTAATAATAGCTTTATATGTAAAATATATTTCTAAAGTCTTATTTTATCAGAATCCCTTTTTTATGGAGGGGGCGGGATTTGTCATCTATTGAGGGATGACATTGTTTAACAGCTTCCCCCTCCCTCACTGTAGCTGATATTAAGTCAGCAACAGTTTTGCTGATTTTGCCTAGGAGAAGTGTGTGCGCACATTTTTGGGTTATAGAGGTTAAACTTGACAGAGGAGCCTCAGCTTCCATGCTTGCAGTGCACGTTAAAGGTATAGAAAACCCCAAATGTATGTTTTATGATTCAGATAGAACATACAACTTTAAACTACTTTACAATTTACTTCTGGTATAAAATATACTTTATTGAAGGTTCAGCAGTGTGCCTTGGTATGATTTTTAACAAAGGATACAAGGGGAAAAAAGCAAATTCGATAATACAAGTACATTGCAAAGTTGTTTAAAAGGGTATGCTCCCTTTTAAAGGACCAGTCAACACAGTAGATTTGTATAATCAACAAATGCAAGATAACAAGACAATGAAATAGCACTTAGTTTGAACTTCAAAGTAGTAGATTTTTTTTTATTTATTTTTTTTGACAATTTTAAGTTGTCTTTTTCCACTCCCCCTGTACCATGTGACAGCCATCAGCCAATCACAAATGCATACACGTACCATGTCACAGCCATTCACAAATGCATACACGCTTATTCTTGCACATGCTCAGTAGGAGCTGGTGACTCAAAGTTAAAATATAAAAAGAATGTGCACATTTAGTTAATGGAAGTACATTGGAAAGTTGTTTAAAATGGCATTCTCTATCTGAATAATGAAAGTTTAATTTTGATTGAGTATCCCATGAAAGAAACATTTTGGGTTTCATATACCTTTTATCAGCTCCAAATAATGTATTGCAAATTATTCAACGAACCCCCATTGTAAGAACTTACCCAAATAGAAGCATCTTTTGTAAAATAAATATCTTTACTGACAGTACTTGAAATCATACTATCCTTATGTTTCATTTTACTTTTTTGTTTTATAAACTAAAAGTAACCTGAAATTCTTTAAAAACATATTGATAAACGAGCATTTGTGCTCTTGCTACTAATTAGGGGTTAGCGATTGGAGCACCAAGAGGTTCTTCTGTATTTACAATGGAGATTGATTAAATCGTTGGTGACAGTGTATTGCACGTGTGTGATACTTCTTGACTAATGGTTTTAATGATAAAAAACACTTAAGTCCCTTAAAGTGAATGTAAATTTTGATGCTAAAGTGCCCGGTTTATAAAAATTCGATTAAAAACAGGGGCACTTTTAATTTATAAAAATTTACATTTCACTCGTGTTGTGAAAAAATACTTTTTTAATCTTGACAGCCGATCCAGCTTCCTCCAATCACGGCTTTGCATCAGACACTGATTCCCCCCGGGGGAGGGGAAGCCGTGATCGGAGGATGACCTATCCATCATTTCTGGCGTCAGAAATGGCTTGCGACGACTTAAGGAAGCTGGAGCTGCTGTCAAGTTTAAAAGGTAAGTATTTTTTTCACAACACAAATTAAATGTAAATTTTGATGACTAAAAGTGCCCCTGTTTTTAATCAAATTTTTAAAAACCGGGCACTTTCGCATCAAAATTTACATTCACTTTAATTGTGTTTTTTTTTTTTTTTTTTTTTTTTTTTAAGAATGAGTTATAAGCTGTCTGAAAAGAGTGCTGGTACTCTTGCTGCTTTAGTTGACTGAATCACTTGTAAAGAAATATAGGGTAAATACTAAACCTTGCAAACAAGCAACCTCTATTAGAAATTACTTAAATCTGCTTTAGCCCTGGGGATCTATGTAGATTAGTGTAGGGATATAGGTTTATATAAAAAAATTTTTTACATTATTTGAATTTAAGCTTTACACAATGAGTCTTAAAGTATGATATATTGAACATTATTTAAAATGTTCCTTTTGACATTAACAATGTTTTCAAAATTGGCATGCCAGTAGACCCTTTTTGGTTGTCTTTGTAGCCATAAAGGGGGGACAGTGTATGCAAAATAAATTGAGTGTTTACAGGAGACTTATCAGTTACTTTGAATAGCTGGTTGCCCTGTGGCGCTCAACAATTGTCATGTGTGACTAATCATTTTAGTACAGTCTAATTTTACTATATTTGTCTAAATTAAAATATGCCAGTTTGCTAATAGAACTGAGAGCAGTGCTCATGTAATTTTATTTTATTTGATTTTTTTTTTTTTTAATTTCAGATCCGTGCTGTTAGACCTAAAGTACTCATGAGGCTCTCCAAAACCAAAAAGCACGTCAGCAGAGCTTATGGTGGATCCATGTGTGCAAAATGTGTTCGTGACAGGTAGGTTTTAAGTGGTTTTAATTTTTATTCTTTGATAAGTATTTTAGTCATTTAAATAGGTATGAAACTCCAACACTTTTTATTGCGCATTTAAATGAACATGTTTTTACTTTTTGTTTCTAGAATAGTGTTTGTGTGTATGTATGTATATATATATATATATATATATATATATATATATATATATATATATATATATATATATATATATATATATATATATATATATATATATATATATATATATATTTTTTTTTTTTTTTTGGTTTTAGTACAACATAAATTCCAAGATTAGTAGCCTTCATATAATTTTATTATACTTTGGTCTAACGTTCTTTTAATCTATTTTTTTTTTTTTTGTTCATTACTGTACCTTTTTTAATTTGTCACATGCTTAATTGTAGTACAATTACATGTATTTATAGTGACCTTAGAACATTAGGATTTTAATATTTTGTCTATTCTCAATGTGTACACTTCAGCTATTTCCTTAACCTAAGGAGTCTACTGGCAATACAATATGCATATTAATTTATATTGACAATGCCTAGTGAATGTAAGATCACTAGATGTATAACTGAAAACTTCAGTACTCCAAGAGCTTAATATAAAAAGGGTCTACATTCCAGGCCAGGATCTTCTGCCTGTTTAATAGTTATATGGTTTCTAAGGAAACACCCCATGTTAGACTATTTCCAGGTTTAGATGTATTGGTTTATTAAAGTGAAAGTAAATCCTAGCGTTTTACAAACAAAGGACTTTCATTCATGAAGTATAAGATACTTCATGTAGAAAGCTACTTTATTTGTTTTAACTGATCGCCGCTCTTAGCTGCTACTGCAGCCCACGGCTAAAAAGTTTTCACCTCTTAGCCAATAGCCGTGCGGTAAATCCGGCTCCCATGGGCGCCAAGCTGGATTTACCGCACGGCTATTTGCTAATAAGAGGTAAAAAAAGTCACCTCTTGGCAAACAATTTTTTAGCCGTGGGCTGCTGTAGCAGCTAAAAACGGTGATCGATTAAAACAAATAAAGGAGCTTTCTACATGAAGTATCTTATACTTCATGAATGAAAATCCTTTATTTGTTTCAAAAGTCAATCCTAGCGTTTATATAACGCTATGCTTTACTTTCACTTTAAAGTGAATGTAAACTTGAGTGTACTCAAGTCATTAGATTTTTTTTTTTTTTTTAAATATATATTATTTTGCTAAGCCTCTGCAGACTGCCTTATCTCAGTGCTTTTTACAAACCTGCATTTTTAGCCAATTGGTGCTGGATCCTGTAACTCCTCAGGAGTGAGGACAGTACTGTCTTTATTGCACACATGAACTAGCAGTGTCTGGCTGTGAAAAGTTAATATAATGCACTGGGCAAGGTCTTAGAAACAGGAAGAAATGTAAAAATGTAAAGGTTATATTAATATAACAATGTCGGTTGTGCAAAGCTGGGGAATGGGTAGTAAAGGCGTTATCAATATATTTTTAGTGAAGCAAGTTGTGAGTGGGTTTTTTTTTTTTCCCTGCTTTTCTACTCTGGCTGTTGTAACACTTATTTGATTTCCTTCACAGAATCAAGCGGGCTTTCCTCATTGAGGAACAGAAGATTGTTGTGAAAGTATTGAAGGCTCAGGCACAGAGTCAAAAGACAAAGTAATCTATTGTGTATTGCCCGTATCAAAATAAACACGTTCCACTTGTATTATGGCTTCAGTGTTATCCTTTTTTATGCTTGTTCTTTTATATATTTTTTTTTTTTTTTTGCCCCTTCATAAGGTGAATTGTTAACATCAGAAACAAAGCACAATGGCATTTTTACAATTTAAATGCAGTACTCTACTACATTGTTTTAAAATATTTAGGGCTACAGTAGCACTATTTCACAATTGTTTGTAATTCTCTGCTAACTTAGAGCATTGCAGGGAAATTCCTATAGTAGTGTATGTAATATAGCTTTTTAAATAACAATATGGATGTTGTATAGCTTTCTAAATAGCTAAATCTGCCAGTGGCTTTTGGGTGATCCTAGAATAATTTCTTCTACCTCTTTAAAATCTAAAAATTAGTTTAGATGTAGTAGCAATTTGTATCTTTTGTGTTACAGAAATTTGGGATTTTAACACCTTTGCTGCAGATGAGAGCATGTGGTTGTTGGCCATGCAATACCTTTAGTATAATTGGTGACCACGTGTTGTCATCCGAGGGGGGGGGGTCTTTCTGAGCTAATAGTGCACTCCTCTGCGCTTACCCACACATACTTAAGTATGTGTGTTGATTTTCTTTAACAAATTTTCAAAATTAGTTAAATTTTCCTGCACCATGTGCCAGCCATCAGCCAACCATAGAATGTATAAAAGTATATACTGTGAATTCTTGCACATAGTTGGAGCTAGTGCTTCATTGTAATTTACTCCTATTTTTCTTTGTGTTCTTGGTTTCTTTATTTGAAAAAGCAAGAATAGGAGCTGGCACATTTTTGGTTCAGCACCTGGGTATCGCATACTGATTGGTGTCTAAATGTAGCCACCAATCAGCAAGCTCTACCCAGGTGCTGAACCAAAAATGGGTCGGCTCCTAACCTTACATTCAAAGATACCAAGAGAATTCCTTTAAAGTGATGGTAAATCCAAGCGTATAACAAATTATAGAATTTACCATCCCTAACAAACATTTGTTTGTCATTTCGTACAAAAAAAAAACTTATCTGTAAGACATGTATATTGCTAGCTCAGCGCCTCCAGCCGCCCACGGCACAGCGCTCTTCTCCAATGCGGTGAACATTCCCCTCTAGACCACAAGCCATGCTAGGATGTCAGTTGACATGCACGGCTGGAGGTAAAAACGTCACCTCATTGGAGAATAGTGCTGTGGCTGGAGGTGCTAAGTTGGCTATATACATGCCTTACCGATGGGTAGGTGTTTTTGTTTTTACACAAAACAATGACAAACCTTTTATTTTTAGGCTTGGTAAATCCTAGCATTTTGTTACTTGTATTTACCATCACTTTAAGCCCTACTCTGGGCCACTTGTTTTGTTTAAAAAAAAAAAAAAAAAAGATGACAGACTGCTTATTTTTAGTGATGGTAAATCTTAGTGTTTGTTATATGCTTGGGTTTACCATAACTTTTAAAGGGACAGTGAACACCAACTCTTTTAAAAAGAGATAATCCCTTTATTACCCATACAAGTTTTGCACAGCCAACATGGTTATATTAATGTTATTTTGCTGAGGTGACGTTTCCACCTCTTGGCCAAGTGCTAAGGCACTGTGGCTGAGCTCTGTAGCAACCCAAGGGTTGCAGGTTCGATCCCCGGCGAGGTCCACTCAGCCTTTCATCCTTCTGTGGTCTATAAAATGAGCAGCGCCTTGAGACCCTTACGGGTGATTAGCCACGCTTTACAAGTACCCAATACATACAATAGCTGTGCGGGCTATCCGGCTCAGCACTGGCTGGCCCGCACGGCTATTTGCTAAGAGGTGGAAACGTCGACTCACATCATATCATTCTGCTGTGGGCTGCTTGAGCAGCTCAGATTGGCGAACGCTTCAAGCAAATAAAGGGACTTTCAGCATGAAGTATTTTATAGATACCTCATTATTTCGTCTTTAAGGTAACGCACAATAAAAAAAAATGCATTAACAAAACCACTTGCACATTGTATATGTGCAATTGGTTTTGTTAATGCACGTTTTGTTTTTGGTCCATTTTGTGTTACCGTAAGGATGAAACGAGGTATCTACCCATAACTGGTGAATCGGCTTATTAGTAGCACATTGATGACAAAGTTGTTGCATGGAGTTAAACAAAATAAAAACAGAATTTCAATCCTCTGGCATTTTTATAAAAGCCTGACAATGTTTCTAAAGATTTTTAATTTATGATTAATCAAATTACAGCATGTAATTTATTTAGTATGTATTAGACAAGTGTGTGTGTATGTGTGTGTGTATGTGTGTATGTGTATATATATGTATGTGTATATATATGTATGTGTATATATATATATATATATATATATATATATATATATGTATGTATGTATATGTGTATATATATATATATATATATATATTCAAAAAAGCATGTAATCTAAATTGAATATGCATTTCTTATCAACTTTGCTTAATTCCTTGATATCCTTAAAGTGACAGTCTAGAATTTTCGTTTAAAAAGAATATAGTTCCTTTATTATCCATTCCTCAGATTTACACAACTTTTATTTTCACCCCTTAACGACTGCAACGTACCCTGTATGTAGCCGGTTGTTAAGGGTTTGTCTGGTTGCTATAGTGTGGGCCTTGCTGTGCTATTAGACTCTCCCTCCTGCCGGCTTGTTAAAATAGCATGCTATTAAAAATGACACTCCCATAGAAAGACCAGTGATAGGGATTAATATACTTTTTTTTTTTTTTTCTTGTATCCAAGCCTCTGCAGACTGCCCCCTTATGTCGGTTCTTTTGACAGACTTGCATTTTAGCCAATCATGACTGTCTTAATGCTGGCTTAGGGACATACTAGCATGTGGGGTTAATAGCTGTTGTAAAGGGATAGGTGGATTAAGGGTTTTTTTTTTGGTTTTTTTCTCGATAAAGTGATATTTTATGTATGGTGATTCCATGTCCGACTTTAGTAAGTGTATAGTATTGTGCAATCACTTACTCTCCCTTCTTCCAATTGTATTTGATGTCAATTCTGGGGCTGTAGCACATATATAATTGCTCAATCCATAGATTTTGACCAGGTGCACCCTAACACAGAGTCTGAAAGCTAACATCAATATAAACTTGGATATAAGAGATTTTGTGAGGTAAGGACAGACAGGGTCTTTGCCTTTTAAACTTTGCTCAGCTTATGAACACAAGCATATCAGTTGTGACTGTTGCAAAGCACATTAGCCTTATACCAGACCTTTTAACTGAAATAATGTGAGCACAATGATTATTACGGCACCAGTTCCGCCCCTGAGTTTCTCCTCTCAAACGGGTAAAGTACATATTGTGTTGGCAGAGGCGGAAGCTATTCAATCTAACCTGCACCACTTGGATCATCAGTTTTCAGTTATGATAAAGATGAGGTATATTTCTATTGTAGGGTGCACTCTAGGTCTCTGTATCAGGGTTGGCTATCTGTTTCAATTCCCTAAATAGCAGCCAGGGCTATGGACCGAACTAAGCTCCAACTGATCACATGGCAGGGCTGTGTTCAGATCAACACCCAATTCTTCTAGAACAATAGTATGAGCCCCTGCATCAAGAGTAGTTTGTTCCACAGTAACAGGCTCACCAGAAACATTAAAGGGACATAATACTCATATGCTAAATCACTTGAAACTGATGCAGTATAACTAAAAAGCTGACCGGAAAATATCACCTGAGCATCTCTATGTAAAAAAGATATTTTACCTCACAATTTCCTCAGCTCACCAGAGTAAGTACTGTGTAAAAAGTTATACTTCAGCTGCTGCCCAGCTGCAGGTAAAAAGAAATGAACAGCAGCCAATTGGCATCAAAAGTGCTGAGGTCAAGAACTTTTACTGTGCACTCATGAGATTTCATAGTAAACTTCCTGAAACTGAATAGGGAAATAAGATGAGAGTGCACAAAGCTCGCTCCTGTGCCTGTCCCGGGACAGACATACTGATTTGCTGCTTACAATGGGATGTGGCTACTGAGGAATTTGAGGTGAAATATCTTTCTTTTTTACATAGAGATGTTCAGGTGATATTTTCTAGTCAGTTTTTTACAGCTATATGCTGCATCACTTTCAAGTGTTTCAACATTTGGGTATAATGGCCCTTTAAGCCCTTGTCTGTTAGATGTCTTTATATGTCATAGCTACCTCTGTAACTGCACATGTAGACTTCACTTGGAACAATGTCTGGGTCTTATGTGGCCGCACCGCTACTTCAATATTGGTAGGCTGTGCAACTTTAGAGGTTTTATCCATCTTCTCTATAAAAACGTTTGTGTCCTTCCAGCAGGCTTATTACCTTCCTAAGGAAATTGCACACAATCTCAACAGTGTTCTGTTCTCAATGTTCTGAAAAGCTGCTCTTGCAGATGAGGATGATAGGAATGAAAGTTTAGCAGTGGTGTAACACTGTATACCCTGTATAATTTAAACTGGGGGGGGGGTGTTGAAGACCTCTCCTTAGAAGTGCTTCTGCAGGCCTCAACGCTATGGATCAGGTTGCTGGTGTAGGATCAGATTCAAATTAGTATCTAACAATTCAGCATAAGATATGCCATTCAAATATCAGTACGTTAGATGTATCCCCATCAGTTGATAATCAGAAGATTACCCAGTAGTGAACGGATCATGCTCAGATTAGACAAAGGTATTCAATTGTTATTTTTATTGACTTGGGGCAAGGATTAAATAGCAACATCTCTATTTTTACAGATAATACAGTTGTGTATGGTCATTAGGTCAGGGCAAGATGCACTTGCTTTACAAGGGGATCTACAAAAATTAGAAGAATTGGGCAGGTAAATGAAAGATTTGATTTAATACTGGAAAACGCAAGAGTCTACAATTTGGAAGTAAAAATAAGCAGGCGATATATTTAAAATAATATTGTTTAAAATGATAATCCCTTTATTACCCGTTCACCAGTTTTACATAACCAACACTGTAATACAAATACACTTTTTACCTCTGTGATTTACCTTGTGTCTAAGCCTCTGCAGTCTGCCCCCTTAGAAAAAGTTCTTTTGACAGACTTGCATTTTAGCCAAACAGTGCTGACTCCTAAGTAACTCCACGTGCTTGAGCACAATGTGATCTATATGGCACACGTGAACTAACGCCCCCTGAAAAACTCAAAATGTATTCAAAGGCTTAGAAATTAGCATATGAGCCTACCTAGGTTTAGCTTTGAACTAATACCAAGAGAACAAAGCAAATTTGATGATAAAGTAAATTGGAAAGTTGTTTAAAAAATTGCATGCCTTATATGAATTATGAAAGTTGAATTCTGACTAGACAGGAAAATGTAAGGTTCTACATCGCTGGTGATTATTGGCTCACCAGATGTGTTCAGCTAGCTCCCAGTACTACATTGCTGCTCTAGAGCTGACTTTAACTATGTGTTTAATGATGTTGCAGGATTGTAGATTGCAAGTTCCCAGGGGAATAGGGCTTTCAATTCCTACTGTATTTGTATATTTTTGTCTTGTCTCAAACAGGTATTGTATAACTGTTTTACTTATATCGATTGTACCTATGGTCAGTACTGCAGAATATGTTGGCGCTTTATAAATATATAAAGTATAATACGTATATGCAAGTAATAGTGAAATTTATAAAAAAAAAAATGTTAAGTTTACATCTGCAGAAATTAAAAATATTTTTACCGTAAGGGCAATCAAACGGTGGCTCTATACTCTATCTATATATATATATATATATATATATATATATATATATATATGTGTGTATGTGTGGGTTTCTCACTGAAAAAGATGTAGAGTTGGGGCTTAAAGGGTCACTAAATACAGTAGAATTAAGTAATTGACAAATCTATACTATAATTGCGTTTGTAATGGCAGTCGGTAGTTGCGAACGCATCCTCAATGGAATGTTGGCAGTGCGAGGACAAAAGAATTCACCTGGATTCACCGAAGGTGGATTCTTTCACCACCCTGCCATTTTCGTAATCCACCGGGATGCAGCAAAGGCAAACGGAGCATTACAAAAGCAAAAACTAACCGCCGCATCAAGGATTTAAAAAACGAACTAACCGACAGTATCAAGTATTTAAAAAAAAAAAAAAAATCGAACCTCCCACATGAAGTATTAACACCTACACCGCAAAACCACACATCGCAAAATAGTCATTAACCTTTTAATCCCTTAACCGTCAACCACCTACATCGCAATAAACCTAATTACCCTATTAACCCCTAAACCGGAAAACCCCCACATCCCAATACACATAATTAACCTATTAACCCCTAAACTGCAAAACACCCTAATCGCAATAAACCTATTTGCCCAAGTAACCCCTAAACCGCAAAACCCCCACATCGCTATTAAACCCTTAAACCACCAAAACCCACAACGCAAATAACTAACTAAATTACTAAGGCTCCTAACCTAACACCCCGTAAATTAAAACAAATTAACTAAACTAAAAAATACTAAAGTTACAAAAAATAAAAAAAGGCTAACATTACAGAACATATAAAAACAAATTACCAAAGTTTTCAAAATTAAACCTAATCCCTATGAAAATAAAAAAGCCCTCCCCAAAATAAGAACACCCCCTACTCTAAGAATAAACTACCAGTAGCCCTTAAAAGGGCTTTTTGCAGGGCATTGCCCCAAGATAAACAGCTCTTTTATATTAAAAATACACAAAGTCCCCCCTAACGGTAAAACCCCCCACCCACCAAACCCCCCAAAATAAAAAAACTAACGCTAAAAAACCTAAACTACCCATTGCCCTGAAAAGGGCATTTGTTGGGCATTGCCCTTAAAAGGGCATTTAGCTTTTTTACAAAATGCCCACCCTAATCTAAATAAAAAAAAAAAAAAAAATTCGAACTCCCAGGTTGGTACTCACTGTTCCTAAAGTCGGGTGGAGAAGGTCTTGTCCCATGCGGTGAAGTCTTCTTCCAAGCGGCGACCTCTTCTTTCTTCTTCCAGTAACATCCGGCGCAGAGTGGAGGGCGGAGCTGAAGACCGGCCACCGCCGAGCAATGGAGCGTGGAGAATCCTCTTCGTACGATCACCGCCGTACACTTAATAGTGAATTCAAGGTACGCGATTAAAGATGGCGTCCTTTGAATTCCTATTGGCTGACTTGATTCTTCAAATTCAAATCGGCCAATAGGATGAGAGCTACTGAAATTCTATTGGCTATTAAAATCAGCCAATAGAATTTCAGTAGCTCTCATCCTATTGGCTGATTTGAACAGCCAATAGGATTTGAGTAGCTCTGATCCTATTTGCTGATTTGAATTTGAAGAATCAAATCAGCCAAAAGGAATTCAAGGGACGCCATATTTAATCGCATACCTTGAATTCACTATCCAGTGTACGGCTGCGATCTTACGAAGAGGATCCTCCACACTCCATGGATCTGCAGTCGCTGGTCTTCAGCTCTGCGGTCGCCGGTCTTCAGCTCTGCCCTCCTCTCCGTGCCGGATGTTCCTTGAAGAAGAAAGAAGAGGTTGCCACTTGAAAGAAGACTTCACCGCATGGGACAGGACCTAATCCGCCGAACTTCAGGAACAACCTGGGGGTTAGACTTAGGGTTTTTTTGTTTTTTTTTTATTTAGATTAGGATGGGCATTTTGTAAAAGAGCTAAATGCCCTTTTTATGTAAAAGAGCTGTTTATCTTGGGGCAATGCCCTGCAAAAAGCCCTTTAAAGAGCTACTGGTAGTTTATTCTTAGAGTAGGGGGTGTTTTTATTTTGGGGGGCTTTTTTATTTTTATAGAGATTAGGTATAATTTTTAAAAATTTCATAATTTTGTTTTTTTATTTTCTGTAATTGATTTTTTATTTTCTGTAATTTTAGGGAGAGAGCAAAAGATGGGGGGAGAGAGAGCAAAAGAGAGAGGGGGGAGAGAGAGCAAAAGAGAGAGGGGGGGAGAGAGAGCAAAAGAGAGAGGGGGGAGAGAGAGCAAAAGAGAGAGAGAGAGAGAGGGGGGAGAGAGAGCAAAAGAGAGAGGGGGGAGAGAGAGCAAAAGAGAGAGGGGGGAGAGAGAGCAAAAGAGAGAAAGAGAGAGGGGGGGAGAGAGGGGGGAGAGAGGGGGGGGGAGAGAGGGGGGGGGAGAGAGAGGGGGGGGGGGAGAGAGGGGGGGGGGGAGAGAGAGAGGGGGGGAGAGAGAGGGGGGAGAGAGAGCAAAAGAGAGAGGGGAGAGAGAGAGAGCAAAAGAGAGAGGGGGGAGAGAGAGCAAAAGAGAGAGGGGAGAGAGAGAGCAAAAGAGAGAGGGGAGAGAGAGAGCAAAAGAGAGAGGGGAGAGAGAGAGCAAAAGAGAGAGGGGAGAGAGAGAGCAAAAGAGAGAGGGGAGAGAGAGAGCAAAAGAGAGAGGGGAGAGAGAGAGCAAGAGAGAGGGGAGAGAGAGAGCAAGAGAGAGGGGAGAGAGAGAGCTAAAGAGAGAGGGGAGAGAGAGAGCTAAAGAGAGAGGGGAGAGAGAGAGCTAAAGAGAGAGGGGAGAGAGAGAGCAAGAGAGAGAGAGCAAGAAAGAGGGGAGAGAGAGCAAGAGAGAGAGCTAAAGAGAGAGGCGCGAGAGAGCTAAAGAGAGAGGCGCGAGAGAGCTAAAGAGAGAAAGCTGAAGAGAGAGAGCAAAAGGCAAAGGGGAGAGAGAGCAAAAGAGGGGGGAGAGAGAGCCAAAGGGGGGGGGGGAAGAGAGGAGAGAGCAAAAGAGAGGGAGGAGAGAGCAAAAGAGGGGGGATTGAGAGAGCAAAAGGGGTGGTGAAAGAATCCACCTGGATGCAGCGTAAGCTGTATCCTGGTGGTTTCCGAAAATAGCAGGGTGGTTCCGTCACCCCAATAGACTGCCCTTCCAAAAATGTCAGGGTGGTTCGATGGTTCCATCACCACAATAGACTGACTAGTACAAAATAAAAGACAATGCAATAGTGTGACGGACTCCGGCTACCCTGACTGGGCAGCTGCGCCAAAGGACCTTCCTATACCTGGAGCATGCTGCTTTGTAGCGGAGAAAGTGATTATAGCAGAGCCCACCCACATAACTAGACAGACTAGCATTCAGGTGAAACACAAAGAACAACTTTATTGTGGAAAACACATTACCTTTATACACAAACTGGCCTCTAGACAGGCTGGCACCCCCCATAGTGTCCATTGTCTTATAGAGTCCCAGTGATAAAGAGGTGGCGGTTTTGGGCTGATCCCAGGGGAGCGGCGACCCTCGAACTGAAGACCGGCGACCACGGAGCCATGAAGCGTGGAGGATCAGGTATAATTTTTTTAAATTTTATAATTTTGTTTTTTTATTTTCTGTAATTTTAGAGCAAAAGAGAAGTGAGAGAGAGCGCAAAAGAGAGGGCGAGATAGAGAGCAAAAGAGAGGGGAGAGAGAGTGAAAGAGCAAAAGAGAGGGGAGAGAGAGTGAAAGAGCAAAAGAGAGGGGAGAGGGAAAGAGCAAAAGAGAGGGGAGAGGGAAAGCGCAAAAGAGAGGGGAGAGGGAAAGCGCAAAAGAGAGGGGAGAGGGAAAGCGCAAAAGAGAGGGGAGAGGGAAAGCGCAAAAGAGAGGGGAGAGGGAAAGCGCAAAAGAGAGGGGAGAGGGAAAGAGCAAAAGAGAGGGGAGAGGGAAAGAGCAAAAGAGAGGGGAGAGAGAGAGCAAAAGAGAGGGGGAGTGGGGAGGGGAGAGAGAGAGCAAAAAAGAGATGGGAGAGAGAGAGCAAAAGAGAGGGGGGGAGAGAGAGAGCGCAAAAGGGGTGGTGAAAAAATCCACCTGGATGGATTCTTTCACTACTCTGCCATTTTCGGAATCCACCTGGATGGCAGGGTGGTGAAAGAATCCACCTGGATGCAGCGTAAGCTGCATCCAGGTGGATTCTTTCACCACCCTACCATTTTTGGAATCCAGGTGGTTTCCGAAAATGGCAGGGTGGTTCCGTCACCACAATAAGTCTGCCCTTCCAAAAATGGCAGGGTGGTTCAATGGTTCCGTCACCACAATAGATTGCCCTTTGGGCAGGCTTTCCCACTAGTACACAATAAAAGACAATGGAATAGTGTGACGGACTCCGGCTACCCTGACTGGGTAACTCCTCCAAAGGACCTTCCTATACCTGGAGCATGCCGCTATGTAGCGGAGAAAGTGATTATAGCAGAGCCCACCCAAATAACCAGACAGACTAGCATTCAGGTGAAACACAAAGAACAATTTTATTGTAGAAAACACACTACCTTTATACACAAACTGGCCTCCAGACAGGATGGCGCCCTCCATAGTGTCCATTGTTTTATAGAGTCCCAATGATAAAGAGGTGGTGGTTTTGGGGTGATCCCAGGGGGGGAGCGGTGGCACTTCCAGGGTGTCCTTTGAAAGCTCTCTGTCCCCAGATGCCACAATCCAGATGCGTAAGCTGCATCCAGGTGGTTTCTGAAAATGGCAGGGTGGTTCCGTCACCACAATAAGTCTGCCCTTCCAAAAATGGCAGGGTGGTTCAATGGTTCCGTCACCACAATAGACTGCCCTCTGGGCAGGCTTTCCCACTAGTACACAATAAAAGACAATGGAATAGTGTGACGGACTCCGGCTACCCTAACTGGGCAACTCCTCCAAAGGACCTTCCTATACCTGGAGCATGCCGCTATGTAGTGGAGAAAGTGATTATAGCAGAGCCCAACCAAATAACTAGACAGACTAGAATTCAGGTGAAACACAAAGAACAACTTTATTGTGGAAAACACACTACCTTTATACACAAACTGGCCTCCAGAAAGGCTGGCGCCCTCCATAGTGTCCATTGTCTTATAGAGTCCCAGTGATAAAGAGGTGGTGGTTTAGGGGTGATCCCAGGGGAGCGGCGACCCTGGAACTGAAGACCGGCAACCCTGGAACTGAAGACCGGCGACCGCGGAGCCATGGAGCGTGGAGGATCAGGTATAATTTTCCCCAGATGCTACAGTCCAAAAAGCGGCATGATCCGTCGACGGGGTCCGGAGTTACAGTCTGGGAAATGTATGGAGGTGGGGGTGTCCAAAACTCCCAGTTCCCAAGGGAGCTCCCCTCTGGCAATCACCCGACCTCTGGTCCTCCGTAGGGGCTATCAATCCCCAAAAGAGCGGAGCTCTGGGGCAAGGGGCCGCTGGAGCGACCTGGGGTAAAAGGAAGAGGGTATCCGGGGCGGTCCGGCCGGCAGTTCCAGGTGCTCGGCCAGCAGAGAAGGGTTTTCCCGGTCAGAGAACAGCTCCTCTGGGAGGATGTGCAAAACACCAAAATAAACAAAACCAAGCATCCTGGAGATTGTGAAAGCTCTCAAAAGTTAAAATCTGGGGAGAAATATGAGGGGGTGGAGGTTTAACCTTAGCAGCCTGGTATCCGTGACAAATAGCACTTACTGTGAATTTCAAATGAGCAGTAGAATATTTTCTTGCAAATTTAAAAGTTAATCCAATTTTCCTTCCCTCTGTATCATGTAACAGCCATCTGCCAATCACAAAGTGCATATACGTATATGTTGTGCACATGCTTAGTAAGAGCTGGAGCCTAAGATAAAGGGGGAATATAAAATGAATGTGCACATTTTGATAACAGAAGTATATTGGAAAATTTTCTCAAATTAAATGCTCTATCTGAATCATGAAACTGAGCACCTCTGCCATCTAACAACAGGTGAGCAGTATCTAAAATCTTCAAAACAGTTCAGTACAGGCGTGGCAAATGGCTCAGAAGTTAAAGGATGAACACAAGAGTTTTTTGTCTTCTTTCAACTTCAACTGCTATGTTACTTTTACTTACTGACGCTTGTATGATGGCCTGCATCATTCTGTTTAAAACTCTCTTTCCTTTTCAGTAAAACTGGTTTGTTTTTTGCCATATTCTTGATACATTTCAGAAACTTTCTTAAATGCAAGGGGTATGAGAGAAACTGTTTCGCTGCTGGAGGCCCAACAAATCTTCATCATTTTACTGTTTATGTGTTGACGTCATACCTAACTGTAGGTTTACATGTACATAGGCAAAAGAGTTGTTTTTTTTTTCCAGCACTAATTCAGCTTTCATCTGATTACTTTTTTAACTAGTATTTTTGATTTTGCATTAAGGTATGATGCAGTAAACTGAAAAAAAAATGTTTATTAAAATTTTAATTTCTTCCATTTCCCTGCCCCCTGCATCATGTGACAGCCACTAGCAAATCACAGACTCATATATGTATAAATCAAATAAAAAAGAAAAGGAGCCCCACACAGCATACTTTGGCCCTAATATTCAAAATATTGTCAGACCCACGAGAAATTGTCTTTTTGTCCTCGCCAGTCTCGCAGTCCTTAGGTCTGGTGATATTTTATATACTATTTTTTTTTAAAAGTGGGCTTAATCTTTCTGTGCCGACGAGTGGTAATTTATTTTCCATAGGAAATAATAAGATCACAGCTTTAGCAAAAGTCTGCACACATGATCACTTATCTGCAATGTCGGCGGAGGGTGGGGCTGTCTTCAAAGTGAGTTTACACAGCATAGACTGTGCTTTTGCAAAAACACAAAATGGTTTAGGTGTAGTAACACTTCAAATTATGCATATTCAGTTTCACCGTACATTTACTAGATTTCTCACAATGGAATATTTGGCCTCTGAAAAGCTGCCGAGACTGATATGGCTGAAAATGTGCATCCAAAATGGTCCACAGTGCTTTGAATATTTCACACTCATGGCAATGTTTCACCATTAAAATACAAGTTACTCCCATGGAACGCCTATATATTCGGGATGTCTGCGATTGACTATGTTAAAAAAACTTCCTATTAAATCTGTAGGAGCTGGGGGATTGTGGGTATATGATAGATGTATATGCAATGTTTCATTTATCTGCATTTTATTGTATAATGCTATAATATGTATATAAAGCCTTGTTGTGATTGTAAAAATCATGTATTTTGCCTTTAGAGTGTTTTTTTTCTTTTTTTTTTAGGAAGATTTTGCATTTGTGATATTAACATGTCATAGAAGACAGTAGCCGTGACTTCTGTTTTTATTTAAGTATTGCCAATATAAGTTCTTACTGTTTTAAATGTGTTATACTTATAATATTGTGACCACACTGTAACAAACTTGTTATACTTATAATATTGTGGCCGCACTGTAATAAACTTGTTATACTTATAAAACTGCGACTGCACTGTGACAAAATTGTTCTATATTAATTTGTTAAAGTGCGGTCGCAATATTATAAGTATAAACATGTCATCTTTGGTATCAAAATAATCCTCATGCTGTTACAATTGTTTATAAG
Source organism: Bombina bombina (assembly GCF_027579735.1). Lineage (NCBI taxonomy): Eukaryota > Metazoa > Chordata > Amphibia > Anura > Bombinatoridae > Bombina > Bombina bombina. The sequence goes on from NC_069500.1 coordinate 992,415,372, forward strand.
TGTATGTGTACTGTGTGTGTATATATATATATATATATATATATATATATATATATATATATATATATATATAGTATTTTCAAAATAGGACTGCACTCACTGGGTTTAAGCATAAAAACTTATTTTATTGTGGTAACGTTTCGGAGTCCACAGACTCCTTCCTCAGACCAGTACAAACATGCAAGTGAACATAGTGCCTTATATATACAATAAGCCCCACCCATCTAACAATATGTGAGTGAATTGCGCCAAAACCGTGGTTGTCATGGTGATGACCCCCTCAACCAAACAATATGGCCATACTACTAAGATAGTAAAAATAGTAAAATATATTGAGCAGAAATACAACCATATCATTATAGCAATGTATATCCCTGTAGAACAACGTTTGCAATATCAGGTTACAGTGTGTTAACAGTACTCCAGCACGAGATTCATGTTACAAAGTCACATTTAGCATGGAAAAAATAAGTCACAATAATCTATCCCTAATTTACAGCTAGCTGGTTTCTTATATGAGTCTGTTTACGTCCATAGTTGTGGTTATTACACAGTCACCATATCACATATTGTTTAAGTAAGCGTTACACAGAATTGGAGAATCATAGTAGATCTATGCCACTGTTATTGTAATCGCATCATATTTATCCAGTCTTATCAGATCTTTATTACTACTGATAATAACAGCTATTATTATCAGTAGTAATAAAGATCTGATAAGACCGGATAAATATGATGCGATTACAATAACAGTGGCATAGATCTACTATGATTCTCCAATTCTGTGTAACGCTTACTTAAACAATATGTGATATGGTGACTGTGTAATTTTTTCTTCCATAATTCAGACAGAGCATACAATTTTAAAAATAGTTTCCAATTTATTTCTGTCACCAAATTTGCTTCATTCTCATGTTATTCTTTGTTAAAGAGATATCCAGATAGGTAAGGTGTACTTGTATGGAGCACTACATGGCAGAAAATAGTGCTGTCATCTAGTGCTCTTGCTAATGTATAACATTCTTGCAAAACCGCTGCCATATAGTGCTTCAAACGTGCACTCTCCTGAGCTTACCTCCCTTATTTTCAATTATGGATACCAAGAAAACAAAGAAAATTTGATAATAGATGTAAATTGGACAGTTGTTTAAAATGGTATGCTCTATCTGAATCATGAAATAAAAATGTTAGGTTTTATATCCATTTAATAGTTTATTTTTGTCAATTAACAAAATGCAAAGTGAGTGAACAGAAGAAAAACGTAAAACAAATCAATATTTGGTGGGAGCACCCTTCGCCTTCAATACAGCATCAATTCTTCTAGGTTCACTTGCGCACAGTTTTTTAAGGAACTTAAACTCGGGCGAGATCCGATATACGGCATAGTTTTCGGAGGATGACAGGGAGAGCTAGGGCGGGGGGAGGAGGGAAGGGGAGTTGCAGGGAGAGGATTATGGACAGGAGAACCAGCAGGGTCCCCGTCAGGGAGTAAGTGGAGTGGGGAGAGGGAGAGCCAGAAGGGAGGATGGAAGTGGGGTTGCCCCAAGGCCAGGCACACTCAGAAGAGGGATAGAGGGTGCACATGGGGATAGAAGGGGGGAGGAGAGAGAGGGTAGGGAGGAACCCACACCAGGGACATCCCAGGGAGGGAGCCAGGCGGCCCAGGACGAGGGGGCATGAGGTGCCCCAACTTTTCCTTTGACAAAAACCTTGCGCTAGTCCAGGCCGTCATGGAAAACCATACTGCCCTCTTTGGCCAAGAGAAGGGCAAAGGAGTTGCCAGAAGGCGGCGAGATGCATGGCTGAAGGTCGAAGATACAGTCAATAGCGTGGTCCAGCAGAGGAGGAATGTGGATGGGCTCAAGAAAAGGTGGAATGACTGCAAGAGGGGGGTCAAGGAGAAAATGGGCCAAGAAGCCATGCACCAGAGAGGAACAGGCGGTGGTCCTCACCAGGAGACGGAATATAATGAGTGGCAGGAGATCATTCGCAGGTCCCTGAGCGTCACAGCAGTCCGTGGACTTCCAGGGGCTCGTGACTAAGGGGCTGCAACATCAGCACAGCATGCTGGTGAGTAACATCCCACACACCAGTATTATATGTATTTGAGATATAAAATCCTTTAATGTCACACATTCATGTACACAATGAGGAGCATGGTATTTGGCCTTCTAAAAAAACATCTACAATTAGATTTCACATTAAAGGGACATTAAACCAAATCTTTTTATGTCATTATTCAGTTAGAGAATACAGTTTTAAACATCCCAATTTACTTCTATTATCTAATTTGCTTCATTATTTTGTTATTCTTTGTTTATTAAATATCAATGCACATGGGTGAGCCAATCACATGAGGCATTGATGTGCAGCCACCAATCAGCAGCTTCTGAGCCTATCTAGATATGCTTTTCAGCTAAGAATATCAAGAGAATGAAGCAAATTAGGGAATGGAAGTAAATTACAAAGTTGTTTAAAATTGCATGCTCTAGCTGAATCATGAAATAATTAAAATGGGTTTAATGTCCATTTAATGCTACTTAACACATTGAAATTCAGGATATGAGGTGGAATAGTTAAATACTAACATGTCTCAGAGTAACACAGGCCACAAGCCACATGTAGAGTTTTCAGTAAATGGACACTATAGCCATCACAATACTTTTAGCTCAAGAAAGCACGTTATGTGCCAACATCAGGCTAAAGGAAATTGTGTGACCATAGTGTCACTTAAAGAACACATTTTCTCCATCACTGACATGTACACAGAACTATTGTATGAAACACATACATGTATACTTTGCATATTAAAATCCCTCATATCACAAATCACAATGTGCACATGCAAGTTATAGAGTTTGACATGAGAATGAGTATAGGCCCTAGCATGTATCAATGTACATTGTATGCCCACATGGATATATATATTATTGTACTAATCCCTCTCATCATTTAACTCCTCCACAGAACCTCCTGTCACCAGGGTGCAAACAGCCATGCATCCACCTCCACCACCAGTCCGAGAAATGCTATGAATTTAACACACAAGGGTAACAAGGGCACTATAAAGACAAGCTCCTCACTGGTTTTGATTACTTAAGATACTATATTTGTTTTAGTATCAGTGTATTATATTTCTTATGAGGAGTGGTGCTAGCATCTGGTACTGAACTTGCAGAACAATTGGGATAAACTCCCTGGAAAGAAATGCTATGTAGCACTCTCTGTCCAGACTGGGGTAGAGACCACTGATCTGTTTAAAATTTAACTTTTATTTATTACTTTAAAAAGATGGGTGGACATGGACAATTAAAATCACTCTATCTCTAGTTGCTACTAGCAACTCTCTGTAGTTGCTATTTGGCAATATGTGAGACCGGTTATTTCTTATATTATCCTTTGTTTTATATGGGAATTCATCGGTACTCACATTTAAATCACCTTTGAATAAAGTAGGGGTAATGGGAGCCCTGTAATAGGTATCTGTATGTGCGTTATTTCCTCATTATTTGTTGAGGCTTTGTTCAAAGAATTTTTTTTCTTTGTACGGCAAAACAAATTATGTCCACCTTAATATTTGAAAGTAAAACATATACACCTTAATGTTTGAATTCAGCAATCGACCTTAAAACAGAGCAGAATATTGAACACATTGATCCCAATAGGCTGCACACATATGATTGACAGCCAACACAATGAATGAAATTACGGTAGAGGCGGAACTTCCGCAAATAGAAATAAATAAATACTTTGAAAATCGGCGGCCCGCCACCTTTGATAAAGCCTTAGTTGGCGAAACGAGTCAGGGGGGTTGCGTGGGACGATGGGGTCCCACTAGAAAGCTATATGTCTTTTTAATTTAATCTATCTCAGTTGCTAAACTTAATAACCAAGGGTTAATGGGTACCATGATATATGATACAAGTGTGTGAGAGCATGTTAGCCTAATGGTTAAAATGGTATGATTGTGACAATGATCCAAGTGAAACTATAAGCTATTATTATTGATGAACGAATAACATTAGCGCGTTCTAACAAGCGAGAGGAGGGTACAGTTACATAGCAGTACTGGTTGTTAATATAGCCGCAACCGAAAAAGACCACATAACAGTGACAAGGTTAAGATAATAGCCAGAGTGTAATGAGTATAACTCCAAAATGGCAAACAGGGAATAAATGCTGGTAAGATAGCCGCAAACCACAAGCGGACAGTATTGTACTATTAAGGGATTCGGGGCACACATTACGATATATACCTGACATATTTAGCAGCGTATATAAGTGTAGCCAAACTTGGCAACAGGGCAGATAGAGAAAATATACAAGTACTATCGAGTGTTGCTGGAATTCCAACTTAGATGCTGTTGATATATTTATAACGGGTTTCATATTCAGTAGCGCATACAAGTATAGCTAAACTTGATAATAGTGCAAACAGAGGCAATATACGAGTATTATCGAGTGCAGCTTGAACGCTAATGCTGCTGATACAGTTATAACGGGTCTCAAGATCTGCAGAAGCCAAGTAGACTGTGGGTGCTGCATGAATGTGTGTTTACAATATCAATTTATAATTATCAAAAAGGTGTGCTGTGAGATACATGTAACATAATTAAGTATCCACTAACAATAGGAATTGTAGCAACAAAAGTAACACTATAAAAGGTGAAACTCATAATAACATTACCAGCACAAGAAACCCGTATACACAGACGCTATTATTAAGTAAATTACCACTGAGTTAATAGTGTGAAAGATGACACCCGCAATAACAGCATTGATATAACTAAATAAAATATAAGGTGTCATTGAATCTAACAGACTACACGCAATTACAAGCCATTACAAGAAGTGGGGCCAAAAATAATACAACAGTCCACGACTGCACTGTACCAGCCAAGGATTCTGGTATCAGGCATAACTAAATCATAAGATTGTCATTCAGAATGACAAGAGTGTCAATCTAGATAATAGTGCTATATAAGAGATACGAAATCGCTTTATTTCACAGCGATCAAAGGGAAGACAGGCCCCAATTCGCAAATCATTAGACTTGATAGTAATCACAACACGGTTGTTTTAACTCATTATATTGTTAAACCTATAAGGGGTCAAACAAGTGAAGTATACTTTAAAACACCAAGAACCACACAGTAATGGTCTACGCGTCCATGTGAACAAAGCATGAGAAGTCCCTCATGTCCATGTGAATAAAGCATGAGAAGCCCCTCTACTAACCAAGGCTAATAAATTAAACAAACTGCTGACATTAATTCACAAAAAATTTTCTTTGAACAAAGCCTCAACAAATAATGAGGAAATAACGCACATACAGATACCTATTACAGGGCTCCCATTACCCCTACTTTATTCAAAGGTGATTTAAATGTGAGTACCGATGAATTCCCATATATAACAAAGGATAATATAAGAAATAACCGGTCTCACATATTGCCAAATAGCAACTACAGAGAGTTGCTAGTAGCAACTAGAGATAGAGTGATTTTAATTGTCCATGTCCACCCATCTTTTTAAAGTAATAAATAAAAGATCAGTGGTCTCTACCCCAGTCTGGACAGAGAGTGCTACATAGCATTTCTTTCCAGGGAGTTTATCCCAATTGTTCTGCAAGTCCGAGAAATGCATCCACCTCCACCACCAGTCCGAGGAATGCAGCACCAAGGACAGTATGCTCCCAGGCATGAGCTGGGTTGGACTGCCTCTGTTGAGGACCCAGATGTGATGCCACCATCATTGGAAGACAAGCCCTGGCAGGAACCCTGGCCGGAGGATTATTCTTTTGGCTTTGAGGGGGAGCCAAGTCAGCCCCAAAGGGTAGATGTCTTTACCCCCCCAATATCAGGCCAGTCAGGGCTTTTATGCACAGGACATTCAAACTGGACCTGCTGAGTGGTTGCACACCAGTCAGCAATGGGACTACCAGTCCACCCGGAGAGCTCCACCATCCGCTTCCCTTGGAAGAGCTCCACCATCTGAAGAGGAGCATATAGCTGTGGTAGTTCCTCCGGCAGCACCAGCTGTCATAGTTCCTCCGGCAGCACCAGCCGTCATAGTTCCTCCGGCAGCACCAGCTGTCATAGTTCCTCCGGCAGCACCAGCTGTCATAGTTCCTCCAGCAGCACCAGCTGTCATAGTTCCTCCGGCAGCACAGCTGTCATAGTTCCTCCGGCAGCACCAGCTGTCATAGTTCCTACTGAAGCAACACCTGTCATAGTTCCTCCTGAAGCAACACCTGTGGTAGTTCCAGATGCAACAGCAGCTAGATGTGAACCTGCGCCTATAATCCCTGCTGGTGAACAGCCTGTAGATCCTCTGTCTTCTGAGCTGGGCGACGAATACATTGCCAACGCAGGTTTTACAGAAGCCAACAGACTTTACTCCAGCGTTCCATTGAGCTGCAACGGGACATGGCAGCATCTTTAAGTGGTATAGTCCAAAACCAGTCTCACATGATGAGAGTTATTTCGGATAGGCAGATGCAGAGTGACAACAGAAGGCGGGAACAAAACCAACTGTTTGGTGTGTTGGTGGAGCATTTCACACACCAGCAGGACACTGCCTCCAGCCTCTCATCTGTGGCCAGCACTCCAGCTGAATCATCAGAATCCACACAACCCAGGAGAACCAGGAGAGCCACTCCAGGCACCTCAGCCCCCTCATCTAACAAGCCTAAAAAAAAAAAAAAATATTGTTATATTTCAGCCTAAATCTTGTCCTCTGTTATTTACCATATAATTGTCATCCACATCCATGTGAGGTGTGTTTTAGTACACTAATATTGTTAAAACATATAATAAGGCCTGTGTGGAAATGGCCCAAAAAAGCTAATATTATCCTGTTTCTGACATATTCTTGTACTATAACTCCCATCCACAATAGTTGTTTCTGAATGGTACATATAGTAATATTCACTTGTAAGATGTAAATCAATGTATCTCACATCCAATATAAATTGACCCATTGGTATATATAGTAGTGATGTTACTGATAGGGTGGGCATTATCAGGTGTTTTAAGTCTGCAGGTGAGAGGTTGTGGTGTGTGTGTGATTGGTTTGACACAATTGCAAAGAGGCAGCCTTCAAGAAGGTGTTAGAAATGATCATATGAGCCATCCTAGGTTTTGATTTCAACTAAGAATAGCAATAGAACAAAGTAAGTGTTCGAATTAAATCTGAAAGTGGTTTGAAATAACATGCCCTATTTAAAAGAAGAAGGTTTTCTTTGGACTTGACTGTCCCTTTATATATTTTCGCATCAGTGCCAAGCTGTGTTAGCATTAGAATAAATAACATTCCAGTGGGTTCTAAAGAGATAAAGGTAATCCAATTTACAGTAAATAAGCAAGTATATGTCCCCAATGTGATAAAGTACCTACAAGCTCAATCCATTTGACTATTTCAAATACACAAATAAACCTTAAATAAGAAATATCATAGTATACTGTCCCTTTAACCTTGAGATGTTGCTTAAATGTATGTGTTTGTTAAGGCTTCCAGGGAGTTACGTTGGTTTTTTAGTCAGTGCAAGGGCTCCTGCGCCTGAAATTTGTGGCGAGATGAGAATGGAGTAGATTTTCTGAAATCTGCGCACGTAAGTACTTACGCTGTATATCGGATACCAAACTGCGCGTGTTTTGTATGTTAGTGTAAGGGGAAAATAATACGGCAAAGGCAGAAATATACGTGCGTAACTTCTAAGTTACGCCGTATAAAGGATACCAAACCCGCACAGATTTTGGCGTCGCCGGCTTTTGCGGGCGACGATTTTTATCGGATCGGGCCCCTGGCAGGTAGGTTGTTCCAAACATCTTGGCGAACCAACTACAGTTCTGTTTGGATTTTTCACCCCTGCCTAAAACATATGCACAGTACTGTAAACAGAGAAGCTGGGCAGACAGCTCATTTTTATTTTAACTTTATGTCATATACAATACGAAAACGAGTTATTTGTGTATAATTTACTGACAATGTGGATCAAAAACAGTAGTCAGGTTAATGTTATCAGAAGCTTGCAAGTAATAAAGTTCTAAATAAAGAAAAAAGTGTGCTTGAATACTATAGTCTATTACACTCATTTTAAATATTATTTTCCTGAAATTGTAGCTGCATACTAATTATATAAGACAAAAGGGTCCTCAGAGTTCCTCCTGGGTTTTATAATTTGTGACAAAAGATCTTCAGGTATATCAAGTCAAGATGTCTGCTGGTCCCATTTAACCATTGGCAAAATGGAATGGAGTGTATGGCTCCACTTTAGCATATCACATTATACTGCTGTTGCTACATTGCCGTACTGGTTCTTATAAAAAGTATAGGAGGTCACTACCTGTCAAAAAGTACCACTACCAAGCTGGCACATTTATATGTAGTGAGTATGATAGCTTATAACCATGAGATCTAACTCGCAGACTGCAGTTGTTTGTACGTAAACCAGGGTTGCCAGGTGTCCGGTATTCAATCGGACAATCAAGTATTTTAGCAGGCTGTCCAGTAAACTCCGTTCAAAAATACTGGACACTTAAATGTCCAGTATTTTTAAAGACCTCTGTCATCTAAATGTAAAGGGCCTTCTAGACCTTTATGCATTAGAAATATGGCTCAAAAAGAAGTTACACTGTGCAACCAAGGGGATAAAATGACTGCTTAGTTGTGAAAAATATATATGGTGGGATCAAGGGTGGGGTCTAAGGATGAGCTTTTGTGGAGACATTGTGTGAACTCAGCTACGTACCGTATCCAATCACCTATAAGTCATCCGATATTTTTATGAAGCACAGCTGGCAAATACATACAAATAGCAGCTATGTACTAGATTACGAGTGGAGCAGTAGTTTGCACTTACGTTCAAGAATTAGAACTGCTAGAAGTAATTTCTTGCACTCAGAGGAGATTCAAGTTGAAAGCAAAATGTTTGCTCTCTCATGTTCGAAATGTCACGATACAAAATAGACGTTGAGAAGTTGTGAATACAAAATTGCAGCACCCAAAAGTCGCACACACTCGATCGCAGTTATTTAAAAGCATAACATAAGAAGATAATATTGCATCTTTCAGAATCTAATGTTCTGCACATAGCCGAATATGTTCTATTTATTCTTAAAAATATATTTAAATATATATCTGATGGATATTTTCACAAATATATACTTATACATAAATTGGAAAATCATTTAAAATTACCTGCAATGTTCTATCTGAATCCAAAAATGGGTTTCATATCCCTTTAGTAGGTCCCATAGGATGTAACCTGTAGTGTACTGCAAATATTTAACAATAAATGCTCTCAAGAATTAGAACATTATATTTTTCATCAAGGCATAAAGAATTTACTAGACATGCAAACATTCATACTTTATTATTCAGTTTGTAAACAAATAATGTAGTTCATTGGCAATTAATTTGATCTGACACCAGATAGTTGATATCAAAAGTGCAATTTATAATATTTCAATAGCTGTAGTATTAATAGGGCTGTTTTTCAAGTTCTCAGTATACTGTAATTAAGCCTTCTTTACTAGGTGTGTTACAGTATGATGAGCTTGTTTTTTTACGTCATATCAAAATGTGAGGATTTTGAAGTTTACATTTATACAGTGTGGGTTACGTTTTCTAAGGGAGGCTTGTCTGTTTATCCATGTAGTGGTCCTGTTTTAGATAGCTATACCATTATGGCACTGACAATGAGGGAAGTAGGCAACTTGGGAAATGAAGGCCTGCACTGAAATATACATGGACATAACAGCTAGGGATTTTTGGGTGATCCAGTTGCTGATATCATTATCAGATATTTTTTTTGTCCTCATATATAAATATACAAACATATTTATTTCAGATATGTGCAGAACATTTGACCATTTAATAGTTTTAGTTTTAATCTTAGGATATATGTTAGCCTTATTATTCTATTGTAGTTCTGCTTACATTCAAACCCAGTACAAAAAGAGTGGTGTCTTTCAGGGGAATAATATATTGTAATACTACAAATGTAAAGTGTTTTTTCACTATAGGCAGGTTGTTTCACCTTTAGTGGGGCTCTTCTGTATGATGTAGGTGCTATGTTATTGGACTCAAACATTGATTTTAGGTTTATGGCTATATGCCAGTTTTGCTGATGATCACATTCATTTTCATAACCACACTTACAAAGCGTGAAATTAATGCTTGAGCAGAACAGCAGCACCAACCATAGACAGCCTGTTTGGCCCATTTGGGGCTCATCCCTCCATTGTATTAATCTTAGCAAAAAACAAAACAAATATACTTATCTGTGCAAAATTTCAATACTTATAATTCAAAATCCATTTCAAAATCATGGGCAGCCTTATAGCAAAGGGTGGAATGCTCGAGGACATCAGCATCAACCAAAATGACTAGAGTGAGAAAGAGTCCCAATGTAGCGAAACAGGCTGCCTATGTTTCATGCTGTATTATTTAAGCCTCATGTATTTCACAGTTTGCTACGCTATGGGTTTAAACTGACAGGAGCATAAGGGTGCTATATTAAAAATTAATTTTAAATTAGTAATACACTCTGTAGGATAATTTGTATATTCTATCCATTATTTATTCCTTGCTGAACTAATTAAATTGAGGGTTTATCTAACTCTATTAACAACAATACATTTATTTGGTACAATGGGAGTCCCTGCTCTAAAGGATTTCCATGGGTGTAAGTGCAAACCCTGTTCCAAGGAGCTTACAATCTAGTGTTTCAGTGCTTTGCTCAAAGAGCGTACAATCTTGTGTTTAAGGAGAACTTACCTCTGGGTACTTACAGTGTAGAGGTATAAAATAAATCCCTGATGTAAGACTGCACTCAGCATGTGACATAACACTAGTCCATCTGAAATCTTCAATCTTCCTGCCACTGCCATAGAGTATTCCAGTCTTCGTTATACTGCTTGCCAGATATGAATTAGTCTATGCACATTTTGTAAGGATTTTTCATCCAAAGCAAGAAGATAGGTGCATGACACACTGTATCTTTTAATGCTGTATTTTTTCAGTTTCTAATTTGAGGTATAAAATACAGGACCATCCCATGACGTATTAAATCTTGTGCTTCACTAGGACTCTCTGCTTCAGAAATCCAACAGTAGTACTTGTCCCACCGTGACTGTAGACATTCAAGTTCAGTGTCACAGACATGGTAGTCCTTGTTCCAGGGTGTTGCAGTTCTCAGATAAAATTGTAAACTAGCTGCAAGGTGCTTATAACCTAGTAGTATTATTGGTGTCCCTATGCCAAGGCATTGCATTGAGGATATAAGTGCAAACATATTAATCATATCATTGTATTCTCTTAATCAAGATCCTTAACACTATTACAGATGTGTGCAGTGAGAGTGGATTTAAGCCATTCAATTTGATTTAATATCAGTTTATTAAAGTTATAGCAGTGTAAGTGTAATTATGCTTTGTTGTTGCTGTTATGATTCAAATTCTAGTGTCACAGAGATGATTTGTAGATCTTATATCAATAAGCCTTGAAGAGTACAGAAAGCTTTAAACACACAGAACAAAATTAAAGCTAAAGATTTTTATGAAATGGGAAAGTACAGGAAAAGGGCAACAGAAATGTGAGAAATGATCTGACCTCACTGCACATGTCTGTAGGCTCTTGGAGCAGGATCTGTATTTACATTCTAGTGTGGTAATGAGATGTCTTGCTCAAAGAGCTTACAATCTTGTTAATCTCAGAAAATCTTAATTTAACTTACAGTTTAGTAAGGATATCTGCCAACAGCGTGTATAGTGCTGGCCAGATGCGCATCAGTATGATCTGAATTTATTTCAGAGCACCAGTTGCCTTTTCTTTATCCTGGCCAAGCAGAGAAAACAGTTGCATCAGATGCTGCACCTTACAGTACAGTGTTTAATGAGGGTCCCAGCACAAGTGAGTTTGCAGCGTGAGGACAACTGCCATCAGCACATATACTGCTGACCAGATGCGCATCAGTCTGATCTGATTTATTTCAGAGCACCAGTTGCCTTTTCTTTATCCTGGCCAAGCAGAGAAAACAGTTGCATCAGATGCTGCACCTTACAGTACAGTGTTTAATGAGGGTCCCAGCACCAGTGAGTTTGCAGCGCTAGGACATCGGCCATCAGCGCGTATACTGCTGGTCAGATGTGCATCAGTGTGATCTGAATTTATTTCAGATCGCCAGTTATCTTTTCTTCATGCAGGTCAAGCAGAACAAACAGCTGCATCAGATGCTGCACCTTTGCATGTGATCAGGGTCCAGAGTCTTGACAAAGTCCGCAGAAGTCGGATGAAACACGTAGACAGGGACAAGTCTACAGACATCACTACTACTTCAAGGGATAAAAAGACTTACCTCGATATTGCTGACGGACTTCACACGCAAAGGTGTACGGAGGTGGAAGCAGGATCAGCTGTTCAGAGACCGGAATTGACTGATTGTGTGTTGTTTCAAAGGCATTTTTATTTATATCTTCCTGTAAGTGCAACTTATTATATGCTCATAGTAAAGATACTAAACATTTTACCTTGAATCGTGATTGCGCTCTTTCTGTTCTTCTATTTCCAGGGCCATTACAGCATGTTATTTTAAAACTATCAACCCTAGACTACTCTGTGCTTAACCCCTGCAAAGTTGTTAAACACACAGTCGAGATACCACTCGGGACTCGCAGAGTACTGCTGATCTCGAGCAGAAAACGCTGCTGATCCAATCTGCAGCACTAGTTGCACAACTGAGTAGTTTGACAATCAGCAGCGTTTTACGCTCAAGACCAGCAGTGCTCTGAATGGTATTTCTACTGTGTATTTAACCCCTTTGCAGGGTTAAGTACACAGTAGTGTAGGGACTGTAGCCTTAAAATGACATGCTCTAATGGATTAGAGCATGTTATTCCTTTAATATCAATATAAGATCTCAAAAGATATAAATATTTCTTCCCCAGCCACATAAGGCAGCAAAAAGAGACATATACTCTGATTTGCTATCAAATCTTGCCACTTATAATATTCAGTCATATTTATTCTATGTGGAAGCATAGGGTTGCCTCCTCCGCTATGTTTTCCTGGACACTTATAAGTTACACATGCTGCAGGGTGTGCAGGGTATTGTGTTTCTGGACACCACTATTTAAATGCACTATTCATATTCCTCCCTGCACACCCTGCAGCATGTGTAACTCATAAGTGTCCAGGAAAACATGGCTGAGGTGGCAACCTTATGGAAGCATGATGTAATTATTGCAACTCACAACATTGGGTTCATAGTTTATTTCCTTAAGTTTCAAGAAGTGAGATCATTTCTGCTCATATAACATTGGAGGTGGGTACATGAAATGTAGATCTCAGTAAAATCTCTCTCTGAGGGCCCAGTTATCAAAACCTAGAGGAAGGGATAAAATGTTGGAGTGTAGAGGTTTCAGTTTAGAAGAACAATCTGATAGATCCAGTTCATCTACATTCTTGTAAAGTAGCAGTTTTGGGGGGGTTGTGAGGATGCTGCAGGTAGAGGCAGAGAGAAAGTTATTAGATGGTGGCCATAGAGAGGACAGGGGAAGTCAGAAAAATTGGAAATGGCACAGAAATTGGTGTCAATTGAATTGCCTTCTCAGTGGATTGGAGATGTTGTCTACTGGGACAGGCCCAAAGAGGTGGTAAGAGATAGAGGTCTAGAAGCAGCAGTAATATTATGATTGCCAGGGAGTATATTAAAGACACCTAAGATGAGGGAAGGGTCATTACGAGAGAAGAATTATGGGAGTCAGGCTTGAAAGTGGTATAAAAACTGTTATCAACATGTATTACATTCCAGCACCTTTGCATATTTATAGTGGTGTGCAGGATTCCTCATCAAAACCCAAGCTCCTAAAACTGCAAATGGTCAAATATAGCTACACCCCCAATAATATAACATTTAACATGATTAAGGGCCAGAGGCGGACTGAGACCAACCAGGGCCCCCGGGCAAAAGTGTGACAGGGCCCCCCACCCCCTCTTTGCTCCACCTACCTACCTCATCTGCCCTTCCTCCACCCTATTGTCCCTCTCATCTCCTGTGCCCCTCCCACCTCATTTGCCCCTCCCACTGCATATGCCCCTCCCCCACCATGTTTTTAATTTCCATATAAAAAGACAATTTGTTTCCTTCAATATTTTTTATATGAACTAAATATTGTAAATTGGCAAGTGCTTATGGCAAAAATAAATTCCTTTAGATAAGAGATGCATGATTCTATAAGTATGCGTCTATACTAAATAAAGATAAAACTATCTACATTTTAACTGAAACCAGGGCAGGTTTAGAGAAATTAATTTTAAAGGGAGCGTAAAGTCAAAAATTAAACTTTAGAGGGACATGAAACCCCAAAAAATTATTTCATGATTTAGGTAGAACATACAATTTTAAACAACTTTTCAGTTTACTTTTATTTTCAAATTTGCTTCATTCTCTTGGTATCATTTGCTGAATGAGCAGCAATCTACTACTGGTTTCTAACTGAACACATGGGTGAGACAATGACAATCGGTATATATATATATATATATATATATATATATATATATATAGCAGTGTTTTTCAACCAGTGTGCCGTGGCACACTAGTGTGCCGTGAGAGATCCTCAGGTGTGCCACGGAAGACTGACAACAGTGTGACATATTTTTTAAACTTTGCTTGTTTTTTACTTCCAGTGCAGGGGTAGTTTGTAGGAGGCATGGCATAACATCACAATACATACAGTATGTGTGTGTTTGTGTGTATGTGTATATATATATGCTGTATTAGGCTACAATGTGTGATTTTTTTTACATTTTGGGATGGTGGTGTGCCATAGGATTTTTTAATGTAAAAAAGTGTGCAAAAAAAAGGTTAAAAATCACTGATATATATATATATATATATATATATATATATATATATATATATATATATATATATGTATATATATATATATATATATATATATATATATATATATATATTTGTCTCACACACAGAGCACCCTCCCCAGTACTTAATATACAGATATATAATATTATAGAGAGGTTCCCTTTTACTCACACACACACAAACAGCACCCTCCCCAGTACCTTATATACAGATATATAATATTATAGAGAGGTTCCCTCTGACTCTCACACAGCCCCCTCCCCAGTACCTTATATACAGATATATAATATTATAGAGAGGTTCCCTTTTACTCACACACACACAAACAGCACCCTCCCCAGTACCTTATATACAGATATATAATATTATAGAGGTTCCCTTTTACTCTCACACACACACAAACAGCACCCTCCCTAGTACTTTATATACAGATATATAATATTATATAGAGGTTCCCTCTGTCTCACACACACAGCACCTTCCCCAGTACCTTATATACAGATATATAATATTATAGAGGTTCCCTTTGTCTCACACACACAGCACCCTCCCCAGTACCTTATATACAGATATATAATATTATAGAGAGGTTCCCTTTTACTCACACACACACAAACAGCACCCTCCCCAGTACCTTATATACAGATATATAATATTATAGAGGTTCCCTTTTAGTCACACACACACAAACAGCACCCTCCCTAGTACTTTATATACAGATATATAATATTATAGAGGTTCCCTCTGTCTCACACACAGCCCCCTGCCCAGTACCTTTTATACAGATATATAATATTATAGAGTGGTTCCCTGTGCCTCACACATCCTCTCCCCAGTACCTTATATACAGATATATAATATCATAGAGGTTCCCTTTGTCTCTCACACACACACACACAGCACCCTCCCCAGTACCTTATATACAGATTTATAATATTATAGAGTGGTTCCCTGTGCCTCACACATCCCCTCCCCAGTACCTTATATACAGATATATAATATTATAGAGGTTCCCTATGTCTCACATACACAGCACCCTCCCCAGTACCTTATATACAGATATATAATATTATAGAGAGGTTCCCTCTGTCTCTCACACACAGTGGCGTAGCGTGGGGGGGGGCACAGGGGCAATGGCCCCGGGCGCATAATTATGGGGGGCGCAAAAGTTCTTGAGTCACTCTCAGTCTACTCTCAATCAATGCGTGTGAACTTTAATTGTTTGTCAAATTGTCAGTGTCGTCTGTCTGACTTGTCATGGTCTGTGAGTCTCTGTGCCGCCTCCTGTAGTGTAGCCCTGTGTATGTAAATTGTAATCTATTTATTAGTCTCTCTTATCCGACTCCAAACGTTACCTCCTAGCTCCTGCTGTGCTGCAGTCTACAGTTTATTATACTAGCATGGCGGGTCCTGACTCCTCCCACTCCCAGCGCGCAGTTCAAGAGGGACAGAGAGAGCAAGACGTGGAGGAAGAGCCTGACTGAGGACTGTCTCTAGCGCGTCGTGCCTGGTGTCTGCCCTGCTGCCCGTGAAGGCTGGTAACGGTAAGTAATTTGGGGAGGAGAGGAAAGGGATGTCGGTGGCAGCGGCTTAGACTGGGGTTTGATTGGTGATGGGGTCCGGGGGGGGGGGATCACCTGGCTGCAGAGCAGACCATAGCCTGGGTACGAAGACCCCTCTGTACCTACCTCAGCACTGTGACTTGTGGGGCACTGGGGCACAAACAGCTGCATACACAACATGGCTGAAGCCTGGAAATGGGATGTATATTTTTTGTCTTGGAAAAAAGTGAAAACCTCCATACAAGAATATTTTCTATATAATTCCACCCCTGACGTTAGTATCCATAATCTTTGAGAGGCTAAGAAATGTGTGGTACAAGGCAAATTACTAGTGATTAATGCTTCTAAATTAATGCAGAGCATGTATATCGTCCCCTTAGTAATAGTCTAAGAGGAAGCAGCCATCATATAAACGCATTGCTGCTCAATCAAGGAAGGACAAGGGGATAATATATTTCTCTTGTAAGGTGTATCCAGTCCACGGATCATCCATTACTTGTGGGATATTCTCCTTCCCAACAGGAAGTTGCAAGAGGATTACCCACAGCAGAGCTGCTATATAGCTCCTCCCGTAACTGCCATACCCAGTCATTCTCTTGCAACTCTCAACAAGCATGGAGGTAGTAAGAGAGAAGTGGTGTAACGTAGTGGTTTTTTACTTCAATCAAAAGTTTGTTATTTTAAATGGTACCGGAGTTGTACTATTTTGTCCCAGGCAGAAAATAGAAGAAGAATCTGCCTGTGATTTCTATGATCTTAGCAGGTTGTAACTAAGATCCATTGCTGTTCTCACACATGACTGAAGAGAGAGGTAACTTCAGCGGGGGAATGGCGTGCAGGTTATCCTGCTATGAGGTATGTGCAGTTACATTTTTTTCTAGAAGATGTGAATGCTAGAAAATGCTGCTGATACCAGATTTATGTAAGGTAAGCCTGAATACAGTGATTTAATAGCGACTGGTATCATGCTTACTTTCTGAGGTAATACTCTTATAGATTTGCAATATAAAACGTTTGCTGGCATGTTTAAATGTTTTTATATATACTTTGGTGATAAAACTTTATTGGGGCCTAGTTTTTTTCCACGTGGCTGGCTTAAATTTGCCTAGAAACAGTTTCCTGAGGCTTTCCACTGTGTTACTATGAGTGGCCTAATTTAGCGATTTTTTGCGCAGTAACTTTTACAGACTGAGACATCCAGCTTCCTCTAGGAGTCCCCTGAATGCTATAGGACCTCTCTCAAGGGCTCTTAGGCTTTCCAAAATCGTTTGTTGGGGAAGGTAGGCCCACAGCAAGGCTGTGGCAGTTTGGTGTGCTGTTAAAAAACGTCTATATAGTTTTTTTTATTCGTTTTTTGAACTAAGGGGTTAATCATCCATTTGCAAGTGGGTGCAATGCTCTGTTAGCTTATTATACACACTGTAAAAATTTCGTTTGATTTACTGCTTTTTTTCACTGTTTTTCAAATTCTGACAAAAATTGTTTCTCTTAAAGGCACAGTACCGTTTTTATTTTTTGCTTGTTAACTTGATTTAAAGTGTTTTCCAAGCTTGCTGGTCTCATTGCTAGTCTGTTTAAACATGTCTGGCATAGAGGAAACTCCTTGTTCATTATGTTTAGAAGCCATGGTGGAACCCCCTCTTAGAATGTGTACCAAATGTACTCATTTCACTTTAAGTAATAAAGATCATATTCTGTCTTTAAAAAATTTATCACCAGAGGAATCTGACGAGGGGGAAGTTATGCCGACTAACTCACCCCACGTGTCAGACCCTTTGACTCCCGCTCAAGGGACTCACGCTCTAATGGCTCCAAGTACATCTAGTGCGCCCATAGCGTTTACTTTACAAGACATGGCGGCGGTCATGGATAATACACTGTCAGCGGTATTATCCAGACTACCTGGGTTTAGAAGAAAGCGAGATAACTCTGGAGTTAGAAGAAATACAGAGCATACTGACGCTTTAAGAGCTATGTCTGATACTCCCTCACAATATACAGAAGCTGAGGAAGGAGAGCTTCTTTCTGTGGGTGATGTTTCTGACTCAGGGAAAAAGATTCAACCTGATTTTGATATGTCTACATTTAAATTTAAGCTTGAACACCTCCGCATGTTGTTCAGGGAGGTTTTAGCTGCTCTGAATGACTGTGATACAATTGCAGTGCCAGAAAAATTGTGTAGATTGGACAAATACTATGCAGTGCCGGTGTGCACTGATGTTTTTCCAATACCTAAAAGGTTTAAAGAAATTATTACTAAGGAATGGGATAGACCAGGTGTGCTGTTCTCTCCCCCTCCTATTTTTATGAAAATGTTTCCAATAGATGCCACCACACGGGACTTATGGCAGACAGTCCCTAAGGTGGAGGGAGCAGTTTCTACCCTAGCTAAGCGCACTACTATCCCTGTCGAGGACAGTTGTGCTTTCTCAGATCCAATGGATAAAAAGTTAGAGGGTTACCTTAAGAAAATGTTTATTCAACAAGGTTTTATTCTACAGCCCCTTCCATGCATTGCCCCAGTCACTGCTGCTGCGGCTTTCTGGTTTGAGTCTCTGGAAGAGGCTTTACAGGTAGATACCCCATTGGATGACATACTTGACAAGCTTAGAGCACTTAAGCTAGCCAATTCTTTTGTTTCTGATGCCATTGTTCATTTGACTAAACTAACGGCTAAAAATTCTGGTTTTGCTATTCAAGCGCGCAGGGCGCTATGGCTTAAATCATGGTCAGCTGACGTTACTTCAAAGTCTAAGCTACTTAACATTCCCTTCAAGGGGCAAACCCTATTCGGGCCTGGTTTGAAGGAGATAATTTCTGATATCACTGGAGGAAAAGGTCATGCCCTTCCTCAGGATAGGTCCAAATCAAGGGCCAAACAGTCTAATTTTTGTGCCTTTCGAAACTTCAAGGCGAGTGCGGCATCAACTTCCTCTAATGCAAAACAAGAGGGAACTTTTGCCCAGTCCAAGTCGGTCTGGAGACCTAACCAGACCTGGAACAAAGGGAAGTAGGCCAAAAAGCCTGCTGCTGCCCCTAAGACAGCATGAAGTATCAGCCCCCTATCCAGTAACGGATCTAGTAGGGGGCAGACTTTCGCTCTTCGCCAAGGCTTGGGCAAGAGATGTCCAGGATCCCTGGGCGTTGGAAATTGTATCCCAGGGATATCTTCTGGACTTCAAAGCTTCTCCTCCAAAAGGGAGATTTCACCTTTCACAATTATCTACAAACCAGATAAAGAGAGAGGCATTTTTACACTGTGTTCAAGACCTCCTAGTTATGGGAGTGATCCACCCAGTTCCAAAGGAGGAACAGGGACAAGGATTCTATTCAAATCTGTTTGTGGTTCCCAAAAAAGAGGGAACCTTCAGACCAATCTTAGATCTCAAGATCTTAAACAAATTTCTCAGGGTCCCATCATTCAAGATGGAGACTATACGTACCATCCTGCCTATGATCCAGGAGGGTCAATACATGACTACAGTGGATTTAAAGGATGCATATCTTCACATTCCGATACACAAAGATCATCATCGGTTTCTTAGGTTTGCCTTCCTAGACAGGCATTACCAGTTTGTAGCTCTTCCATTTGGGTTAGCTACAGCCCCAAGAATCTTTACAAAGGTTCTGGGGTCACTTCTGGCGGTCCTAAGGCCGCGGGGCATAGCAGTGGCCCCTTATTTAGACGACATTCTGATACAGGCGTCAAATTTCAAAATTGCCAAGTCTCATACGGACATAGTTCTGGCATTTCTGAGGTCGCATGGGTGGAAAGTGAACGAAGAACAGAGTTCTCTATCCCCTCTCACAAGAGTATCCTTTCTGGGAACTCTAATAGATTCTGTAGAAATGAGGATTTACCTGACAGAGACCAGGTTATCAAAACTTCTAAATTCCTGCCGTGTTCTTTATTCCACTTCTCGCCCTTCGGTGGCTCAGTGTATGGAAGTAATCGGCTTAAAGGTAGCGGCAATGGACATAGTGCCGTTCGCCCGCCTACATCTCAGACCGCTGCAACTCTGCATGCTCAGCCAGTGGAATGGGGATTACACAGATTTGTCCCCTCTACTAAATCTGGATCAAGAGACCAGGGATTCTCTTCTCTGGTGGCTATCTCGGGTCCATCTGTCCAAAGGTATGACCTTTCGCAGGCCAGATTGGACAATTGTAACGACAGATGCCAGTCTTCTAGGCTGGGGGCAGTCTGGAACTCCCTGAAGGCTCAGAGATCGTGGACTCAGGAGGAGACACTCCTTCCGATAAACATTCTGGAACTAAGAGCGATATTCAATGCTCTTCAGGCTTGGCCTCAGCTAGCGACAATGAGGTTCATAAGATTTCAGTCGGACAACATCACAACTGTGGCTTACATCAACCATCAAGGGGGAAGAAGGAGTTCCCTAGCGATGTTAGAAGTCTCAAAGATAATTCGCTGGGCAGAGATTCACTCTTGCCACCTATCAGCTATCCATATCCCAGGTGTAGAGAACTGGGAGGCGGATTTTCTAATTCGACAGACTTTTCATCCGGGGGAGTGGGAACTCCATCCGGAGGTGTTTGCACAATTGATTCATCGTTGGGGCAAACCAGAACTGGATCTCATGGCGTCTCGCCAGAACGCCAAACTTCCTTGTTACGGATCCAGGTCCAGGGACCCCAAGGCAACGCTGATAGATGCTCTAGCAGCGCCTTGGTCCTTCAACCTGGCTTATGTGTTTCCACCGTTTCCTCTGCTCCCTCGTCTGATTGCCAAAATCAAGCAGGAGAGAGCATCGGTGATCTTGATAGCGCCTGCGTGGCCACGCAGGACTTGGTATGCAGATCTGGTGGACATGTCATCCTTTCCACCATGGACTCTGCCGCTGAGACAGGACCTTCTACTTCAACCATCCAAATCTAATTTCTCTGAGGCTGACTGCCTGGAGATTGAACGCTTGATTTTATCAAAGCGTGGTTTCTCCGAGTTAGTCATTGACACCTTAATTCAGGCTCGAAAGCCTGTCACCAGGAAAATCTATCATAAGATATGGCGTAAATATCTTTATTGGTGTGAATCCAAGGGCTACTCATGGAGTAAGGTCAGGATTCCCATGATATTATCTTTTCTCCAAGAAGGATTGGAGAAAGGATTGTCAGCTAGTTCCTTAAAGGGAGAGATTTCTGCTCTGTCTATTCTTTTGCACAAGCGTCTGGCGGATGTTCCAGACGTTCAGGCATTTTGTCAGGCTTTAGTTAGAATCAAGCCTGTGTTTAAACCTGTTGCTCCACCTTGGAGCTTAAATTTGGTTCTTAAAGTTCTTCAGGGGGTTCTGTTTGAACCTCTTCATTCCATAGATATCAAACTTTTATCTTGGAAAGTTCTTTTTTTGGTAGCTATTTCCTCGGCTCGTAGAGTTTCCTAGTTATCTGCCTTACAATGTGATTCTCCTTATCTGATCTTCCATGCAGATAAGGTAGTTCTGCGTACCAAACCTGGGTTTTTACCTAAGGTGGTATCTAATAAGAATATCAATCAGAAGATTGTTGTTCCATCATTGTGTCCTAATCCTTCTTCAAAGAAGGAACGTCTATTACACAATCTTGACATGGTTCGTGCTTTAAAGTATTATTTACAAGCTACTAAAGATTTTCGTCAAACATCTGCTTTGTTTGTTGTCTACTCTGGACTGGACAGAGGAGAGGCCAAAAGGCTTCGGCAACTTCTCTTTCTTTTTGGCTAAGGAGTATAATATGCTTAGCTTATGAGACTGCTGGCCAGCAGCCTCCTGAAAGGATTACAGCTCATTCTACTAGAGCTGTGGCTTCCACATGGGCCTTTAAAAATGAGTCTTCTGTTGAACAGATTTGCAAGGCAGCGACTTGGTCTTCGTTTTAAACCTTTTCAAAATTCTATAAATTTGATACTTTTGCTTCTTCTGAGGCTATTTTTGGGAGAAAGGTTTTACAGGCAGTGGTACCTTCCGTTTAAGTACCTGCCTTGTCCCTCCCTTAATCCGTGTACTTTAACTTTGGTATTGGTATCCCACAAGTAATGGATGATCCGTGGACTGGATACACCTTACAAGAGAAAACATAATTTATGCTTACCTGATAAATTTATTTCTCTTGTGGTGTATCCAGTCCACGGCCCGCCCTGTCATTTTAAGGCAGGTCTAAATTTTAATTAAACTACAGTCACCACTGCACCCTATGGTTTCTCCTTTCTCTGCTTGTCTTCGGTCGAATGACTGGATATGGCAGTTAGGGGAGGAGCTATATAGCAGCTCTGCTGTGGGTGATCCTCTTGCAACTTCCTGTTGGTAAGGAGAATATCCCACAAGTAATGGATGATCCGTGGACTGGATACACCACAAGACAAATAAATGTATCAGGTAAGCATAAATTATGTTTTATCCTATCTTTGCACCAGCTTCGATTTAGAATTTTACATAAAAATTAAACATAATAAAAAAAATCTTCTAACTAAATGACCGTTTAGCTACAAAGCAACATATGATATTAATATCATCATTCCAGCAACAATGTAATTTTATGCCAAGAAAACATTTTTTTAGAATTGGTTTTAAATAAATATTTTATTTAATTATAAACAAATATTTAGAAGGCGAAAGCTTTCACCTTCTAAATATTTGTTTATAATTAAATAAAATATTTATTTAAAACCAACTCTAAAATAAAGTTTTCTTATACATGTATGATTTTACAGTGTTTGTATTGTGTTATAGATCATGACTCAGTAAGAGACATAACAACTATTAATATATAATATGGACTCATTTTGTCCCCACAATATTCCTATTCTGATAACATAGAAAACAAACTGCTGTTTGCAAGTCAAACCCCATGCTGTTGGCTCATTACTTGCGGATCAGCTTCATTTTCTTTTTCATTTTTTTATATTGTTTTTATCTTCCTTTTGTGATCGAGACAGAGCATTTTTTTTAAGTTTCTTTTATTATAATAGTTACTTCTACATTCACATTGGCTTAGTTCCTATGGTATTTTTGGTTGAAGAGATAGCTAGGTAAGTGTCTGGAGCGCTACATGACCGAAAATAGTGCTGCCATATAGTGCTCCAGACACGTGCAGGCTCCGGAGCTAATATCCTTTCAATTCATCTAAAGATACCAAGAGAATGAACACAATTTGAAAATAGAAGTAAATTAGAAAGTTGCTTAAGAGTGCATGCTCTATCTGAATTATGAAAGAAAATGTTTGAGTTTCATGTCCCTTTAAAGGAACAGTAAAGTTAAAATTAAACTTCATGACTTTGGTGGAACATGTGATTTTAACAACTCTCCATTTTTCTTCTGTTGTCTAGTTTGCTTCATTCTCTTATTATCCTTTGAAGTGTATACCTAGGTAGGCTTAGTAGTCGTTCAATACTGTGAGCTAGCTACTGATTGCTGGCTGCACTGCACATGTATGCCTCTTGTCATTGGCTTACTAAAATGCTCAGCTAGCTCACAGTAGTGCATTGCTTCGTATTCAACAAAGGATAATAAGATAATGAGGCAAATTTAATAATATAAATAAATTGTAAAGTTGTTTAAAATTGTATTCTCTATCTAAATCATGAAAGAAAATGTTAGGGCTTTATGACACATTAGTTGGCGCTGGTATCATATATTTATTTATAAATATATTCTATGTATCTACTCCAAGACCGGATCAGGTACACATCCTGTGACTCAGCAACATCCAGCCCTGGGTGCTAAATAGCACTCCAAAAAAGCTGTGATGTCACCAGAGCCACAGGCAGTTAACCCCAGTCCGGAATGGGTGCAAGAAACAAGGGGGACTCAGGCAATGGAAAGGACCTTGACGTGGTGCCTGAGCTTTCCCATTTGGCCAGATGCGGTAACTAACCTTTCCAGTTGTGATTTTATCTTAGCTGTGAGCTAGCTGGTGAGTGCTGGGTGTTTCTATGTGATGTATTACTTTTTATTTATAATCCCCCTTGTTTCTTGCACCCATTCCGGACTGGGGTTAACTGTCTGTGGCTCTGGTGACATCACAGCCTTTTTGGAGTGCTATTTAGCACCCAGGGCTGTATGTTGCTGAGTCACAGGATGTGTACCTGATTCGGTCTTGGAGTGCAGTTCCCTTCCATGTTTTGTATTTTCTATGGGTGATTACATCCACCTGTGCACCCCTTCTTTGTTCTCAGTCTGTTTGGCTTTGTGAGCTCGCATGATAGTGTGGCTGTGTTAGGGACTCAGGCAATGGAAAGGACCTTGACGTGGTGCCTGAGCTTTCCCATTTGGCCAGATGCGGTAACTAACCTTTCCAGTTGTGATTTTATCTTAGCTGTGAGCTAGCTGGTGAGTGCTGGGTGTTTCTATGTGTTATATATATATATATATATATATATATATATATATATACAGGGAGTGCAGAATTATTAGGCAAATGAGTATTTTGACCACATGATCCTCTTTATGCATGTTGTCTTACTCCAAGCTGTATAGGCTCGAAAGCCTACTACCAATTAAGCATATTAGGTGATGTGCATCTCTGTAATGAGAAGGGGTGTGGTCTAATGACATCAACACCCTATATCAGGTGTGCATAATTATTAGGCAACTTCCTTTCCTTTGGCAAAATGGGTCAAAAGAAGGACTTGACAGGCTCAGAAAAGTCAAAAATAGTGAGATATCTTGCAGAGGGATGCAGCACTCTTAAAATTGCAAAGCTTCTGAAGCGTAATCATCGAACAATCAAGCGTTTCATTCAAAATAGTCAACAGGGTAGCAAGAAGCGTGTGGAAAAACCAAGGCGCAAAATAACTGCCCATGAACTGAGAAAAGTCAAGTGTGCAGCTGCCAAGATGCCACTTGCCACTAGTTTGGCCATATTTCAGAGCTGCAACATCACTGGAGTGCCCAAAAGCACAAGGTGTGCAATACTCAGAGACATGGCCAAGGTAAGAAAGGCTGAAAGACGACCACCACTGAACAAGACACACAAGCTGAAACGTCAAGACTGGGCCAAGAAATATCTCAAGACTGATTTTTCTAAGGTTTTATGGACTGATGAAATGAGAGTGAGTCTTGATGGGCCAGATGGATGGGCCCGTGGCTGGATTGGTAAAGGGCAGAGAGCTCCAGTCCGACTCAGACGCCAGCAAGGTGGAGGTGGAGTACTGGTTTGGGCTGGTATCATCAAAGATGAGCTTGTGGAGCCTTTTCGGGTTGAGGATGGAGTCAAGCTCAACTCCCAGTCCTACTGCCAGTTTCTGGAAGACACCTTCTTCAAGCAGTGGTACAGGAAGAAGTCTGCATCCTTCAAGAAAAACATGATTTTCATGCAGGACAATGCTCCATCACACGCGTCCAAGTACTCCACAGCGTGGCTGGCAAGAACGGGTATAAAAGAAGAAAATCTAATGACATGGCCTCCTTGTTCACCTGATCTGAACCCCATTGAGAACCTGTGGTCCATCATCAAATGTGAGATTTACAAGGAGGGAAAACAGTACACCTCTCTGAACAGTGTCTGGGAGGCTGTGGTTGCTGCTGCACGCAATGTTGATGGTGAACAGATCAAAACACTGACAGAATCCATGGATGGCAGGCTTTTGAGTGTCCTTGCAAAGAAAGGTGGCTATATTGGTCACTGATTTGTTTTTGTTTTGTTTTTGAATGTCAAAAATGTATATTTGTGAATGTTGAGATGTTATATTGGTTTCACTGGTAAAAATAAATAATTGAAATGGGTATATATTTGTTTTTTGTTAAGTAATAGTCACCTGCACACACAGATATCCCCCTAAAATAGCTATAACTAAAAACAAACTAAAAACTACTTCCAAAACTATTCAGCTTTGATATTAATGAGTTTTTTGGGTTCATTGAGAACATGGTTGTTGTTCAATAATAAAATTAATCCTCAAAAATACAACTTGCCTAATAATTCTGCACTCCCTGTATATATACTGTATATATATATATATATATATATATATATATATATATATATATATATATATATATATATATATATATAATATATATATAGCTGTATCCATCTATTTGTGTGTGTGAATTTAGATATTTTATTAAAAAAGGCTTTATGTAACTGTAGAATTTGTGCATAGAAATATAATTTTATAATTTGTTCCATTGTTGTCAAGATTTATATTTGCAACATATGGTTATTTGGGGCAAATTAATAGTTGTTTTATTTCCCACACACATCACTAGCACACACATGACTAGCACACGCACACACATCACACACACATACATCAAACACATCACACATACATCACACACATACACACACACACACATCACGCACACACACCTTACACATACATACACCCTCACACTAAATTAACATAGTGATCCCAGATTATTCCCAGTTACAAGACGCACTGTCTGCCAAACCCTTGATTAACCTACAATTCCCCAGTGGTGCACAATGGTAGGTTGTGACTTTCAATCAAAAGGGGTTTTGCTTCTGGTGCAACAAGCAGACAAATCAGAATAAAATAGGTAAAATAATAATCTATTGAAATCCCACTCACTTCAGTGCAATCTACATGTAATAATTTAGGATAATCTCCAAGAGTCCTCAGAAAAGATATAGGGATTAATGTTTGTAGACTATAATTGTTATAATAACAACTTGGACAATGTTACATTCAATGCATGCATATATCATAGTCATCTAATACACTGAAATACAACATAGATATGATTGCAATGCGTAGTACATTTATTAACATGCGTAGTATATTAAAGAGACCTAAACAGGCAAAAACAAAATGCTGCCATATGTTAGAGCATTTTATTAGTGAGTGATTATTGGAACCAGATCCAAATGAACTATAATTCATAAACTTATTAAAGAATGGTTTATTGAGTCCCCATTATCTATTGATTAGGGGAGTGAGGTACAGAGTTGGAGGTACAACATAATAACTGTTTTTACTCTTCTCAGAGAAAGATTAGAATATAAAGTTTTTCGGAGAATACTAAACATCAGCCATGTCGGCCAAGGCAGGAAGAGGAGAAAGATAGAGCAGAAGCAACTATCGAAGATAGCTGGAAGCCTTGATAGGTTTCTTGTGAACACTGCTGAAAGTGCACCAGCCCCAGGATCATCACCAGAACAACAGGAGTCTGAAGTTCCTGATCCTGGAATTACTCTGGATATTCCTATTCTTGCTTTAGAAGCAGAGACAGCTTTGCCTGAGGATGCTTCTACTTCTGCTCAGCCAAATATTCTACCAGAGAGTATTGACCTAAGAGTTTTCAATGATATTGGCTATTGGCCTGAAACTGTGGGTGAAACTTTAAAAACTGAACTTGTCAAGAGAGGGACAGTGGAACTGCAGAATAAGGATGCATTGTTTTCAAAAGACAGTGATGGCAGGTCATTTTCCAAGGACTGGTTCTACATGAATTTGGACAATGGTGAGACTATGTTAAGGACCTGGTTGGTGTTTTCTCCTGTAAAAAGTGCTGCATATTGCTTTCCTTGTTTATTTTTCAGAAGGCAAAAGGGAAAAGTTCTTTTGGAAAGCCAAGTGGATTTAAAGCATGGAGAAAGCTAAACCCCAGATTACTAGAGCATGAGCGCAGTTCATATCATGCGGCTACAGAAACAAGAGACTATTGATGTTGCTGCCCAGCTTGCACAACAAATGTCATTTGAGAAATGGAAGGAAATCTTAGGTAGAATACTCGATTGTGTGCTGTATCTAGCCAAGCAAAGCTTACCCTTACGTGGTCACGTAGAAGATCTAAGCACGGATTCTAACTGTGGAAATTTCCTAGAAACTTTCAAGTTACTTTCCAAATATGACCCAGTTGCGAAACAGCACCTTGACAAAGTTCAAAACGCAGATGGCTATGTTGTTTCCTATCTCTCTCCACAGAGCCAGAATGAGTTCATCAGCCTGCTTGGCGATCATATAAGAACAGCCATTTTTCAAAACATCACCAAGGCCAAGTATTTTGCTATCATGTTTGATAGCACTCCAGATATTTCTCACACTGACCAAATGTCCCAAGTGATTTGATACGTGCACATTGAAGATACCGAAGTTAACGTGGTAGAGTCTTTCATTGACTTTATTCAGTTACATGGGAAATCAGCTGATGTCATTACAAAACAGATTTGTGACAAGTTGCAAGCAGATGGCCTTAAACTGTAGCACTGCTATGGCCAAGGATAAGACAATGCTGCAACTATGGCTGGACACATTAGTGATGTACAAAAACGTATTTTGGATATAAATCCCAAAGCAGTGTTTGTGCCATGTAACAATCATTCGCTCAATCTTGCTGGTGTGCATGCAGTTGGTGTTGGGACACAGTCTGTGACTTTCTTTGGCACTCTGGAAAAGGTGTACACATTCTTCTCAAGCTCTACCCAAAGGTGGGATGTTCTTAAGGAACATGTACCAATTCGCGTAAAGCGATCTTGTAACACAAGATGCAGTTCAAAGCATGAAGCTGTAAGTGTACTTGCTGAGCACACAGAGGAAATAATAAAGGCTTTGGAAGTGTTGAGAGATGGGCCAGAAACTGCTGAAACCAAGGGTGATGCAGGAAGTCTTTTAGTTTGCATCATGACCTATCCTTTTTTCTCTTTTCTGTATTTTTGGAGCCCAGTACTGACTGAAGTGAATGATGCTCAGATCTACATGCAGCAAGAAGGACTTGCGCTTGATCAATGTGTGCAAAAGTTGAAAGCATTAGCTTTATTTTGCCAGGAAAAACGAGACTTTGTAGTGTCAAAAGCAACTGAGAAAGCTCTGCAGGTGTGCGAAACGTTCAACATTTCGACATAGAGAAGAGTTGGAAAACATAAGAAGATGCCTGGTGAGCAGAGTCGTGATGCTGGCTTGACATTAGTATAAGAAACACGAAGAGAACAACTGGAAGCAATTGATAAGCTTATGACAGAAATTAGAAAACGTACAATTCAGATTAATATGCTTGACCAGCAAGTTGCTTTCCTGCAAATCCAGACATTGTTGGACACTGAAAAAGATGATTTTATCAATGAACAAATTCTGTGCACATGTGCCAAGTTGAATGCTGCAGCTATGATAAACGAAATAAATCGGCTTCGGCACCACCTTGCCTTGTATAAGGAAGTCAATCCCAATGAGCATATTGCTAACTGGTCAGCTTTAGATTTGCTTCGGTGGGTGTACAAGTGGAAGCTGCAAGAGAGTTTGACTAACTTTATTGATATTAAGAATCTTTCTAACTATCACTGTTTCAACTGCCAGTTGTGAAAGAAGTTTCTCAAAACTTAAATTAATCAAATCATATCAGAGATCTACAATGAGCCAAGAAAGACTGAGTAACCTAGCAATACTGTCTATTGAGAGAGATTTCAATATCGATTTCCATTCTGTTATTGAAAAATTTGCAAACATTAAAACCAGGCGATTTAAAAAAAAAAATCTGTGTATACTAGCATTAAATGCATTTTACTTTAATAACTTCTATTAGGAATTTTGCATTGGCGTCTGGGTGTTTGTCAGACCGTTGAATTTGAAGATCTGTTATTTTTGTTGTTAAAAATAAAGCTTTGTTTATTTTAAAACAAAAACCTGTCTCCTAAGTTGTTGATCTGGCTCCTAGATTCAAAGCAAATTTGCCAATCCCTACTGCTGGAAGAGACTCAGTTAGTGCTAATGGGTTAGGGGGGCGCAATTCTTACCTTGCCCTGGGCGCTGACAACCCACGCTACGCCACTGCTCACACACACAGCACCCACCCCAGTACCTTATATACACATATATAATATTATAGAGGTTCCCTCTGTCTCACACACAGCCTCCTCCCCAGTACCTTATATACAAATATATAATATTATAGATGTTCCCTTTGTCTCTCACACACACACACACAGCACCCTTCCCAGTACCTTATATAATATTATAGAGAAGTTTCCTCTGTCTCACACACAGCCCCCTCCCCAGTACCTTATATACAGATATATAATATTATAGAAAGGTTTCCTCTGTCTCACACACACACAGCCCCCTCCCCAGTACCTTATATACAGAAATATAATATTATATAGAGATTCTCTATGCCTAACACACAGCCCCACTCCTGTACCTTATATACAGATATATTATATTATAGAGAGGTTCCATCTATCTCACACACACAGCCCCTCCCGAGTACCTTATATACAGATATATAATATTATAGAGAGGTTCCCTCTATCTCACACACACAGCCCCTCCCCAGGACCTATATACAGATATATATTATATAGAGGTTCCCTCTATCTCACACACACAGCCCCTCCCCAGTACCTTATATACAGATAATTATATATATATAACTTTATAATACCCCTACATTATAATTACACTTTGTCCTTATATTAACCAACTATAACCTAATATCCCTCTTTCACGCACTGCCCTTATATTACCCATAACTTTATAAGAACCTCCATTACCCTCTGCCCTTATATTACCCCTCTATAACTTTATAAGAGACCCCTTTGTCACCCTCTGTATTGCCCATACATCAGCGTATAATACAGTTAATACTACCATTTGTGCTCTACCACATCCTTGTATTACCCATACATAATAACATTATAATGGCCGCCATTACCCCAATAATTTTAATGCCCCATATATCACTAACGGTTTCCTGTTCTTATAATACACGACTCACTCTACTCTACATAACCCGGTCTTTGTCCTTATATTTAACCTCCACCATGTTCCATCACATTATCCATCTATGATCTATCACCTCCTCCTGCCATTAATAGTACACATGGTTCATTACCACTTTCCTCTTGCCCCCCTCCGACAGCAGCCAGTTCCTTCACTATTACTTACCTTCGTCGTCGTCGTTGTCGCCTCGGCCCGTCCGACTCAATCCTCCTCAGCAGCCGGTTCCTTCACTATCACTTACCTTAGTCATCGTCGTTGTCGCCTCGGCCCGTCTGACTCAGTCCTCCTCAGCAGCTCGGCTCCTTCACTGAAAATCACATGTGGCCACTGTCTGTTTGCTGCAGCTGCCACCTAAGCCTCTAATGCGCAATTAAAATTGTGTGCGCACGGAGTGTGGAGGCGGAGCTGAGCAGCCAGACAGAGCCAGGGCAGCTGATCATTAATATGTGGACCGGATTCCAGATTTATACACACCGGCCAGTCCATATATTGCTGGGCAGGCTGCCGCTTACTTTGGCTCCACACTCCAGTCCAGTCTTTTCTTTCCTAGAATCCTACTTGTCACGTTACCTTCTAGGCTAACCGTCTCCTGCTTGAGCTAAGTTCCTTGACTTAATTCACACAAGTCTCCTCCACCACCGCACCGGGCCCCTCTGCAAAAAATTTTAAAAATAATTTAAGGCACATTTTTTTAAAATATATTAATAAAAAAAGGTAATAGAAAAAAAAACTGCAGCATCAGTATGATGCATGGGGCCCCTTTAAGAAGCCGGGCCTTGGGCCAGGGCCGGTTTGCCTGACTTGTCAGTCCGCCCCTCTTAAGAGCTAAACCCAAAATGTTGTCAGATTTTCAGTCTTGGGCCAATAAAGTAACATACATAGTAACATAGTAGATAAGGCTGAAAAAAGTTCATCTAGTTCAACCTATACAAATCTTAATATACTTACGCTCCAGTTGAACTTAAATGAATCCCATTAAACAAGCTGACCCATTTAACAATCAATCAATCATTTACCTGAATTATGTTTCTAGCCAGAAATGTATCTAAATCATTTTTAAATGTATCTAAGTAATGGTGCAACTGTCTTTAATCATTTGTAGTTCTGATAACAGAAACACAGAGAGCTTCAGGGGAGAAGGAATGCAGTGGAAGGTACAGTATGGAGATAGAATAATAATTACTCCCCCTTCTTATCTGTCTACAGCCCTGGGAGTGTGACTAAATTACAGGCCACCATAGGACAGAGAGGCTGCAGCAGTTGTGTTAGAGGAGGACAGCCAAGTTTCTGTGAATGCAAACAGGTTAAAGGTACATCGTACACTAGATTTTTCATTGCATAAATGTTTTGTAGATGATCCATTTTTGTAGTACATCTGGTAGTGTTTTTGTAAAAATGTATAGTTTTGCTTATTTTTAAATAGCATTGTGCTGATTTTCAGACTCCTAACCAAGCCCCAAAGTTTTGGACGTATACTGATGTCTACAGACTCCAGCTTGCTCCTGTTTGTGTAAAGAGTCTTTTCATAAGCAGGGGAGGGGGAGGTTTTATAATGGATTTTTATATCAGTATCTGTGCATATTCTTCTTTATAGTACTGTCTATCACATGCAGTTATATGAAAATTGGTCTATATGGTCCCTTTAAGTGATCATGAAATGAATAGGTCATGAATACAAGTGAGATTGTTGCATATAGAGCGTGCATTCAAAAGGGCACACGAGAATTGTGGGGTATTAGCGGAAGTGCAGTTAATGTGATTGAGAGGGTAACCCAGGCTAGCTTTTGGAGGTGTTAGTCATGGTAGTGACCAGAAAGAGACAGAGGGTGGACCTGAGTTAGGCAAGACATCTACAGCTTCAAGGAGGAAAAAAAGATGAGACAAACAAATGTGTTTTATGTGTGTCTAAGCATAGAGTCAGTAGAGCATGGTTGTCTGAGTGATGTGAGAAAGGAATAGAGTTCATGTGTGTTGTAGAGGGAAAAGAAAAGAAGAGACGGTGAGATATGAATAGTCTGAGTGTTGTTTGGTAAAGGAAGAGCTGTGATATTAAAGAATAGCATAGTCAATGCAAAAGCACTTAGTATAAATTTCATATGAGTACTAGATTTTTCCTGACACATTTCAAAGTTATTTTTATTTTCCTTCCCTCTGCATCATGTGACAGCCATCAGCCAATCACTAAATGCATATACAGTATGTATATTCTGTAAATCTTGCACATGCTCCATAGGAGCTGATGCCTCAGAAAGTGAATATAAAAAGATTGTGCATATGTAGATTATAGATGCAAATTGGAAAGTTGTTTAAAATTGTTTGCTCTATCTGAATTATGAAAGTTTTTTACTTTAGTGATCCTTTAAAGTGACAGTTTACCCAACATTTTTCTCCCCTTTAAATTGTTCCAAATGATCGATTTTACCTGCTGGAGTGTAGTACATGATTTACAAGTAACTCATTTACCATTATTTCTGCATTTAAAATAGCTGATTTAGCCTGTGGTATCCCCATATATACTAAAAGTTTCTATACTGAAGTATGAGCTATTGATAAGACTATGTAAACACAGCTTAAAAGTTTGTAAGAGGGCAAATGTATGCAATGGTAAGGTTGAAAAGACAACAAAAAAATCACAGGTAGCTGTGTATATCACCTGTCAGCAAGTTGCTGTAAGACATCCACATCCTCACATCCAAGTCATTTCAAGTAAAACATAACTTTTATTTAAAAGCATGAAGTAAAAATTGCAGACCTGAGTTGTCTATGAAGTACTGTGTACTATTGTAAATACCTCAGACCCCCTTGAAGCGTCACCAGACGTGTTTCGCCGTAGCTTTATCGATAGTGACTGATAGTTTGACCAAAACCGCCAGCTTTTAAATATCGCTCTGATCACGTCACCTCCAGGCTAAGAACCGGAAGCCTCGTTTCAGCGATATTTTGCCCAATTGAAAAAAAGCAAGAGATGCTAAGTAGTTGTAAGGCAGAATACCTGTCAATACACTTTGATACAAAGTCATATCTTTATGCATGTTCAACCGCAACATATTAGAATATAACTTTGTTAGAAATATCTTGTTGGGAAACACTAAAAGATGATTTGTTACAATTAATTATTGATTCCTTGCTAAACTATCTATACTTATTAAAATTCTTCAAGTATTAAAAGCTGTTAAATCCAATATTTGTATTCAGGCAAAACGAACTGAATTAGAATAGAGAATGAGTTGTATATATTTTATTTTATATTTTATACGAATAGTAGACCAGCCCTCTTTTAAGAATTTTATCTAGAGGGTTACAGCACTAATACTATACTTTACTATTTTTATGAAACCAAATTCATGTTAATTTATGCCCTTACATGTAACTTATTTTTCTGTGTTTGTCTAATTGATACTTACAAGGGCATAAGAAAATATAGAAATGTGTCTACCAATAAAGTGAACTAATTTATTGGTGTTACCCTAGAAACACAGCCAGAAGAAGAAATTACACTCCCAGTGGGGTGCAAAATAGTTAAAGTGAATGTAAATTTTGATGCTAAAGTGCCCGGTTTTTAAAAATTCGATTAAAAACAGGGGCACTTTAATTCATCAAAATTTACATTTCACGAGTGTTGTGAAAAAAAACGTACCTTTTAAACTTGACAGCCGCTCCAGCTTCCCCCGGTAGTCGCAAGCCATTTCTGATGTCAGAAATGATGCATCGGTCATCCTCCAATCACGGCTTCCCCCGGGGGAATCAGTGTCTGATTCAACGCCGTGATTGGAGGAAGCCGGATTACTCATTTTAGACCCAGGAAGAGGCTTTGCGACGGGTGGAGGAAGCTGGATCGGCTGTCAAGATTAAAAGGTAAGTATTTTTTCACAACATGAGTGAAATGTAAATTTTGATGAATTAAAGTGCCCCTGTTTTTAATCGAATTTTTAAAAACCGGGCACTTTAGCATCAAAATTTACATTCACTTTAAATAATAAAAAGTTAATTTTCCATTGTCCTCTCTAAGTATTGGGCTTTGGTTTACAGACAAATATAACAAAGCAAGTCTGTGTACACAAATATATAACATAATGAGATCTGATATTACTTGCAAGCTCAACCCATTTCAATAGGTTGTGGTTTAAAAGAACAGCTAATTTATATACACAAGTAAACCTGAAAATGAAATTTCTCATGCATTTATACTCTGCAACTGGTATACCAAATCTTTTAAAATACATTAAGGAAAAAACTATAAGGTAAAGGCAAACAGAAGAATGTGTAGCATGTTTAATTGACAAGGGAAATTTAGGAAGACAGACATTTGACATACTTAAAAGGACACTGAACCCAAATTGTTTCTTTCGTGATTAAGGTAGAGCATGATATTTTAAGCAACTTTCTAATTTACTCCTTTTATCAAATTTTCTTCAGTCTCTTGGTATCTTTATTTGAAATGCAAGAATGTAAGTTTAAATGCCGGCCTATTTTTGGTGAACAACCTGGGTTGTTCTTGCTGATTGGTGGATAAATTAATCCACCAATAAAAAAGTGCTGTCCAGAGTACTGAACCAAAAGAAGAAGCTTAGATGAATTATTTTTCAAATAAAGATAGAGAACGGAAAAAAAAAATTGATAATAGGAGGTAAATTAGAAAGTGGCTTAAAATTGCATGCTCTATCTGAATGACGAAAGAAAAAAAAATGGGTTCAGTGTCCCTTTAATTATTGTCCCAGCTAGATTATGGAGAAACACCATGGAGATAGATAATGCGAGTCCTTGGGGTTTTAGGGTGGTGTGGGGGTGCAAATGACCCCTAATCAATATTGTTGCACCTACTAATTAACCTTACCTTACCAGCCCATAAAGCACACTTGATAGAAACATAATTATGGAAAAGACGTTTAGTTTTAAAACATGTTTTTTGTTTAGCAGAGCTCATACGTAAAATTCTATAAAAATATATATAATTATATATATTATTATATATATAATATAATTATATATATTAGACTAATTGTTCACTCATATCAACACAACACGGTGGGCAGCGGGCTTCGGTTTTTACAGCTATCAGAATGAAACCCGAGTTCCGATTATTGCCGAGGAGCCGAAGTCCCGGAATTCTACAGGGGAACCATTTATGATACAACAGTCAATCTCTACTGTGCAGCCACACCTCCTTCTATAGCCTCTATTTCCCCGCCCCTGTCAGGCTGCAGCGCCACGTCAGGACAGTGTAGGTCCGGTTAGCTCAGTACTGAACGCCCCGTCTTAACGCGCTTCCGGAGGTAGGTGCCCTGATCTGGACCGGTGGTGTACTGAGGAGTAAGTCGGTTACTGACAAATTCATATGTGGCGAGAGACTGCTGAGTCAATGTAGGATCACCGGGCACTTCACTTACATGTTGATTATAATAAGGGAAACTGTCATAATACTCAATAATGATACATGGCTCACTTTTTATATCTAGGACGCTGTGAGACTGCAGGATGGAGAGCCTATATCGTGTACCGTTTACAGTTCTGGAATGCCCCAATCTAAAGCTGAAGAAGCCTTCTTGGCTACACATGCCCTCAGCTATGACTGTTTATGCTATGGTGGTGGTCTCCTACTTCCTGATCACTGGAGGTACTATACCTTACCTGTTTAATACAATAAGAATCTGTTGTATTATATTTATCTTGTGCTAAATTGATAGATATCTGCTAATATAACCCTGCTCCAGTCAGTACACTCCTCTGTATTGTTTTCCCATGTACTGTGATTCCTATTAACCAGCAGATTAATAAATTAAGATGCTGTAATATTTGAGCTTTCAGGAGTGCAATCTTGAAAGTTTATGGAATACATCTAGATTTACGGATGCATTGGTACATTAACATGTACAGTAAAACTACAAAAATTATATATATTCTCTCTGCAACCTATAATGCAGCTGAGCATTGTCCTCTAACACTAAATGACACAATTCAATAAGGCTGGGTACAGCTTTTCTGTTGTGCTATTCCCAATACTAAGTTGCATGTAGGCTTTCAAATCACTGACACTGCATTAAGGGAGCACAGAGCGTCTCACATTCACTCTTCCTGGTAACACATTAACAGGTATAGAATTAAATCTCAATTTGTTTTATTATCTCCTTAATATATTTAATTGATGATAATGATACTATATAAATGAAAGGTCTTTACAATTAAATGGACTGTAAAGTAAAAATTTAATTTTAGTAGTTCTGAAAGAACATGCAGTATTAAACAGCATTCCAATTTGCTTTGTTGTTTTGGCTTCCTTTGTTGAAGAATAAAGCTAGTTTGCTCATAGCAGCTCAGGGGCATGCACTTGTTTTTAGAACTTTATGGCAGGAATGTTATAAACTGTGCATAACACCGAACAAGTTCTGGAGACCCTATAAACCCGCCTAGATTTACTCTTCAATAAAGGATACCGAGAAAACAAAGACAATTTAAATATAGAAGTAAATTGGAAATTATTTAAAATTATATGCTGTATCTGAATTGAGTTTTTAATTTTGACTTGACTGTCCCTTTAATGTTAGATTATACCAGTCCTTAAAGGTGCACTGTACTGTACATTTTTTCTTTTTAATTTATTCCCAATTATCCATTTTACCTGGAGTGTATTACATTGCTTACAAGTAACTTATTTACCTTTATTTTGTAATTTGAAATAGCTGCTTTTGCCTGTGGTATCTCCACCTGTACTTAAAGGGACACTGTACCCAAAAATTTTCTTTCGTGATTCAGATAGAGCATGCAACTTTCTAATTTACTCCTATTATCAAATGTTCTTTATTCTCTTGGTATCTTTATTTGAAATGCAAGAATGTAAGTTTAGATGCCGGCCCATTTTTGGTGAACAACCTAGGTTGTCCTTGCTGATTGGTGGATAAATTCATCCACCAATCAAAAACTGATGTCCAGAGTGCTGAACCAAGAAAAAAAGCTTAGATGCCTTCTTTTTCATATAAAGATAGCAAGAGAATGAAGAAAAATTGATAATAGGAGTAAATTAGAAAGTTGCTTAAACTTGCATGCTCTATCTGAATCACGAAAACATTTTTTTGGGTACAGTGTCCCTTTAAGTATTGGATATATAAAATCTATGTAAACATAGCCCACAGTGGGGGGGTAGGAGACATAAGTAATATAATGTTAATTTTCCATTGTTCTCTATCAGCATTGGGCTTTGGGTTATAGAGAGATATAAGGAAGCGTGTGTGTATAGAAAGTGAAAAGATAATGAGGTCTGATTTTCCTTCAGGTTTAGCCTATTGAAATGGGTTGTGGTTTCAAAGAATAAAACCAGCTATTTCATCTAGAAAAATAAACACAAATAAGCAATTTATCATACATTTTATACTCTGCTGCTGGTATAACAAGTCATTGGAAACACATTAAGAGCAAACCAATTTTGAAGTACACAATTCCTTTTATCCTTGTCGTCATGGGCACAGTAATGGATCAGGATATTATAATAATGTTCCATCAGGAAAAAGCACCTTCAGAAGCTCAGTAATCTTGATTTGAGTCGCCTGCTCTCAAGCAAACATATCTTTAGATCCCAGTTTATTAGTGCAGCTTGCGGACACCATTGTGAATCTTTGCATTAGAGTATCACCTTGAGGAAAGGGGCTACAGTTTTGCTGCAGGACATATTATTATAAAGAGTAGATATGCAATCCTTGGCATTTCTTGCACTTTAAACATTCATTTGGGGTGACCATCTCTTTTTCTAAATCTTATGCTAAAGTATCAGAAAGTCATCTACAAGCTCCTTATCCCATACTATAGTAAGACACACTATCTGACAACCTCTTCACTATATGCTAAGGTGCATTCCAGCCTCATCCTGGGCTAACAGCACTATATTCTACTATCACTGCCTCTATACTAGCAATGTAAACAGTACTGAATGCAGAATAGTGATACACTGTATGTTACCTTAGCACAAAACGTAGATTTTATCATTGTTATACCTTAGTGCAGGGGTTTACAAACTTGGTCCTTCAGAGGTTTTGGAACTACATTTCCCATGATACTCAGCCAGCATTTTATCTAGCTGAGCATCATTGGAAATGTAGTTCCAAAACCTCTGGAGAGCCAAGTTTGGAAACCCCTGCCCTAGTGAATAGTACAAGGTGCATTGATACTAGGA
This sequence comes from Bombina bombina, assembly GCF_027579735.1. NCBI lineage: Eukaryota > Metazoa > Chordata > Amphibia > Anura > Bombinatoridae > Bombina > Bombina bombina. The sequence goes on from NC_069500.1 coordinate 992,454,662, forward strand.
AGCTACATTTTTATCTACTCTACATCTGTACTTAAATGACAAACCGCCTTCCCTAAACTATGCATCTGTTACAAAGAATACACAGCAAGGTGCTGTGATTGCCTCCTAATAAGCACATTCCCACAGTCAGTGTAGCATTTACTAATGTAAGGCTGGGTCATTTCAGAGGCAGGAAGCCGTTGTTCTTTGTCTCTTACTTCTAGCTTTTCAATTTTGGTACTTTTGTTTATCTACTAAATAAGTTTTTGTGTTTACCTCCTCAATTTTCTTTCAGGCTTGTAGATTCTAAATTCATTTATAAAATCACTGTACTTTGTAGATCAAATATATTTTGACATTGTCCTCATAATTGTTACACTATTGGAGAGTTGAGTTTAGTTATACTACCTCTCTAAACTATTACTAGTATTTTTGAGGGATGCCATTTTGTTTCCTACTCACAATAGGAATGTCAAATGAAGTGCAAATCTGAGAGTTATATCCATCCTCTGCTTATTGCACCTCATACTAAACACAGTTTCCATACTTGCCATTAGGGAGATTTTCATATACATCTTAAAGGGACAGGCTAGTCAAAATTAAACTTTCATGATTCAGATAGGGCATGCAATTTTAAACAAATTTCTAATTTTCTTGGTATTCTTTGTTGAAAGCCAAACCTAGGTACGGTCATATGCTAATTTTTAAGACCTTGTAGGCCTCCTCTTATAGAAAGATTAGGAAAAATTAGGGGATTTGTGACATTAAAGCCAAGTGTAGAATTATACACTAAATTATCAAAAGGAAAATGGTTAAAAAATTGCACTTTATTTAACATATATACAAATGGACACAACGATAGGAAGATGCTATAATGGATATCAGAGTTGAGAATATTCACTTTCAAACTCTTAAATCAATTCATCCAAAAATAAAGCATGTCACTGGTTAAAATATAAAGGACCAATGGACCCAGAGGAAGTGTGATTGGCTAATGTAATGAGGTAAAGCTAGAATCAGGGCACCTTACAGTATCAAACCCCACACATAACAATCTTATTCACACAGATTGCAAACAAACTAGGCTCTCAAGGGCGTCGTCCTGCCTGCGTACTGCTTTGATTGAACAAAGTCAGCTGATTTCTAGCTTTATCCCTATATATAAATTCATGCATTCACTGTACAAACATCAGTACACACTCATAAAAGTCAGATGGTGACACTTATATATGGCTCTTGTATAGATCAAAAGTGATAATCAATTTGTAAAATACAACTTGTTAGCTATATGGTACGCATTTTGTTAATCAAAGCTGTATCGAATGCCAGCATATTATCCTGACTATTCGCTCCCTGTATAGATACAAAATATCAGAAGCGGTATCAAACAGACCGCTAATAGGAGTGCTACGTGTTTGTAGGACCACACACTATCCAATGGGACCACGGTGGGCATGGTGATTATTTGATTATCTCTCACCTCTATAGTGAAACTTGGCAAGACACTAGAATACGCTCACGAAACATACATTTAGATCTTTTGCATATGAGACTTTTGATCTATACAAGAGCCATATATAAGTGTCGCCATCTGACTTTTATGAGTGTGTACTGATGTTTGTACAGTGAATGCATGAATTTATATATAGGGATTAAGCTAGAAATCGGCTGACTTTGTTCAATCAAAGCAGTACGCAGGCAGGAGGGCGCCCTTGAGCACCAAGTTTGTTTGCAATCTGTGTGAATAAGATTATGTGTGGGGTTTGATACTGTAAGGTACCCTGATACTAGCTTTACCCCATTTCATTAGCCAATCACACTTCCTCTGGATCCATTGGCCCTTTATAGTTTAACCAGTGAGATGCTTTATTTTTGGATGAATTGATTTAAGAGTTTGAAAGTGAATATTCTCAACTCTGATATCCATTATAGCATCTTCCTATCGTTGTGTCCATTTGTATATATGTTAAATAAAGTGTCATTTTTTTTTAACCAGGCCTCCTCTTATATCAGTACATTTTGACAGTTTTTCATAGCTAGACAGTGCTAGTTCATGTATACCATATACATAACATTGCGCTCACCCCCGAGGAGTTATTTATGAATCAGCACTGATTGGCTAAAATGCAAGTCTGTCAAAAGAGCTGAAATAAGGGGACTGTCTGCAGAGGTTTAGCTACAAGGTAATTACAGAGGTAAAAGGTGTATTAATTGAACAGTAGTGCTTATGCAAAACTGGGGAATGAGTAATAAAGGGATTATCTAACTTTTTAAACAATAACAATTCTGGAGTATACTGTCCCTTTTAAAGCTTCCCTTATATTCCCTTAAGTTTAGGGAAAATAAGCATAATGTATCTCTTTGTAGAACAAGAATGCAAGATCCAGTGGAAACAAGTCAAACGCAGAACCAATGGTTAGGAATCTTGACTAGTTACTGTAACTTTTAATTTTGTTTGGTATCTTTTGAGGATGTATTTGTAGCAATAAACTCACAATGTGACGTTAATAGAAAACAGATGTAATTTATGAGCAAAGATATGTATGTTCAGACATCTAAATTAAAGTGAAAGTCAACCCTAGCGTTTGTGGAATGTTATACTTCATGAATGAAAGTCCCCTTTATTTGTTTCAATAGTCAATCCTAGCGTTTCACAAACGCTAGGGCCGACTTTCACTTTAAATAAATGCTAATAGATTTAATAGGTTATTTGAATACCAGGATTTAGGTTCAATAAGATGCAGATATTTTAACAGTGCCTTGTAAAACCAAGTGCTTAAAACTGTTCCTCTTACCATTTAGTTATTGCCACCTGTGGTATACCAGGCTGACAAAATATCTCCAAAATTCACTGTGTCCTTACTTAAGACACAAACGAGATTCTAACCTGGTAATATCCGACTAAATCTTTTTGTCAATCCCTCCACTGAGTTCCTGTAGCTTCAATAATAAAATTAAAATCTTTGACCCTAACAAACAAAGCATTTAGCACTGCGCCTTTTATATATTTATTCTCCTCCGTTTGCTCTGTGCCAAACCTTTTTTCTTTATTCCTCATTTATTCATCACACCCTTGTTAAATGGAATTTTCTTGCACTGCACTGACTGTGCAATCCCTTGCCTCAAGCTTTCTGAGTTTTAAACGTTTTCTAACAAATATGCCTGTTTAGAAATGCATACAATCTGTCCTAACATTTCTGTTCTGAATCTTCCTCCTTGCATTCTGTTTAAAATGTTCCCAATTTGTTATTAGGTAAACTCACAGTCCCACCAGATCAACTTGCATAAAGGTGGTATATGCCAGATGTTCATTTACTGACGGAGCCCTCTTGTAAATATTATATTAATCTGTAATCTTGGGACATTTACCATTAAATATGAAATATGTTGGTGCTTTGTGAAAACTCCCCCCTACAAGACTTTTCTAGAACTGCACTTGATTACCTGCTGTGCTTAGGAAGACTTTCCTGTAGCTTTCAGCATTTCAGGGTTTTTTTTGTTTTTTTTGTTTACTCCTTAACAACCAGCGACATACCCTGTACGTCTCTGGTCTTTCTATGGGGGTGACTTTTTCAATAGCGCGGTCTTGCCGTTTAGAACGCCTGCAGGAGGAAGGGAGGGTCCAATATTATATTATATGCTATTATACGCACACAGGACCAGTGACATACAGAGCCTCAAAATAAACCGCTCATCTCTAGCATTCCTGCCACTGGAGCCTAACTACAGTGTATTTAGACAACAAAATTCTTCCACTCTATGCCCCACCACTAAACAAGGAATAGGGAGACTACAGCTTGTGTCCACTGCACGTTTATGCACAGCTCTCTCTGCAGCAAATATACTCTGTTCTTGTCACACTGGAACTTTGAGGATTTGTGCATTATGTATATTTTTCTACATTACCCTAATCTCTAATATAAATTAAGATAAACTACTCAGTGTGCAGCAAGAGAGGTTACTGCTTATCCCCACCCCAGAGGCAGAAATTAGGAAGTTACACTAAAGCACCAACTCAATTGCAGTGTTTTGATTAACTGGAGATATTTATATTACTTTGCAGCAAATAAAAAATACTTAGGGGTAAATTTATCAAACCCATTCTCCTTTAATTCCGTCCAAAATTGCGCATACGAACTGATCGTCATATTCATCAAAGCACTCTGCGCCTATAATTGTGCAAATCTGAAAGAAACTTAGAGTGCAACAATATACATTAGTAATAGGAGTAATTTAACAGCAATTGCGTGTTATATATTTCGCCATACAAACTGTGGCGAACACCATTATAATACATGTTTTTACTTCTTGTGATGCAGTACTTTCTTCTTTTTTAACTAATTTTTCAAAGGCTTAGCGCCAAGAAGAGATAGTTATTGCCAGAAATTTGTGCTTCCACAGGCGAATACGGTTACCAACAGTTTTTAGAGAGAGATATGGGGAAGCGGCACGCACCAGCATATCATCCACCTGGTGCACTTCAAACATGTAAAATACAAATATAATCCAGAACATACACCTGGCGGGGAGTATATGGAGAGTCCTTGGGAAAAAGTCGCTTTGGGCTCCATTTGAGAGAGGTTCTAGAGAGAACCGAAACGTTAAGGGTTAAGGCCCTCTTGTTTTTGCTTGGATGCATTTAAAGGCTTTTTATCTAAAATTCCTGTGCTGCCTGCTTTTTCCAAGGACTCTCCTCCAGGTGTATGTTCTGGAATATATATATATATATATATATATATATATATATATATATATATTCTTTCATGTAATTGGCAAGAGTCCATGAGCTAGTGACGTATGGGATATACATTCCTACCAGGAGGGGCAAAGTTTCCCAAACCTTAAAATGCCTATAAATACACCTCTCACCACACCCACAATTCAGTTTTACAAACTTTGCCTCCCATGGAGGTGGTGAAGTAAGTTTGTGCTAGATTCTACGTTGATATGCGCTTCGCAGCAGGCTGAAGCCCGATTTTCCTCTCAGAGTGCAGTGAATGTCAGAGGGATGTGAAGAGAGTATTGCCTATTTGAATACCATGGTCTTTCTCTAGGGGATCTATTTCATAGGTTCTCTGTTATCGGTCGTAGAGATTTCTTCTCCTACCTCCCTTTTCAGATCGACGATATACTCTTATATACCATTACCTCTACTGATACTCGTTTCAGTACTGGTTTGGCTATCTACTATATGTAGATGAGTGTCTTAGGGTAAGTAAGTCTTATTTCTATTCATGACACTCTAAGCTATGGTTGGGCACTTTATATGTAAAGTTCTAAATATATGTGTTTAAACTTATATTTGCCATGATTCAGGATAATCAGTATCCTTTTTTCAGACTGACAGTTTCATTTTTTTGGGAAAATGCTTATGAATTTTATTTTTTCTTACCGTAACAATTTTCAATTGACTTTTTTTCTAAATTGCGGGTTGTTAGGCTCGCGGGTGCAGAAAATTTATTGCGTCATTCTTGGTGCAAGACTTTTTTTGGCGCAAAAATTTTGTCATTTTCCGGCGTCGTAGTTGACGCCGGAAGTTTTCACATGGTTGCGTCATTTTTGATGTATGTGTGTTGCGGACGTTTTTGGCGCCAAAAAATATGGGCGTCATTCTTGGCGCCAAAAAATGTGGGCGTCATACTTGGCTCCAGTTTTTTTCACATTATTTCAGTCTCAGTTTTTAGTTGCTTCTGGTTTCTAGAGGCTTGTTTTGTTTTGCTTTTTTTCCCATTCCTGAAACTGCCATTTAAGGAATTTGATAATTTTGCTTTATATGTTGTTTTTTCTATTACATATTGCAAGATGTCACTACCTGACCCTGGATCAGAATCTACTTCTGGAAAGACGCTGCCTGATGTCGGTTCTACCAAAGCTAAGTGCATTTGTTGTAAACTTTTGGTAACTGTCCCTCCGGCTGTAGTTTGTGTTGTCATGATAAACTATCAAACACTGATAATATTTCCATTAGTAATAATCCATTATCTGTTGTTCCTTCAACATCTAATGTTCAGGATGTTCCTGTTAAAGAATTTGTTTCTAATTCTATTCGGAAGGATTTGTCTGTTATTCCTCCTTCTAGTAAACGTAAGAGGTCTTTTAAAACTTCTCATATTTCAGATGAATTTTTAAATGACCGCCATCATTCTGACTTATCTATTTCTGATGAGGATCTATCTGGTTCAGAAGATTCTGCCTCAGATATTGACACTGATAAATCTTCATATTTGTTGAAGTGTTGATTGCATTAGATATGGAGGCGTCTAGTCCTCTTGATATTAAAACTAATAAGCGTTTAAATTCAGTTTTTAAACCTCATGTAGTTATTCCAGAAGTTTTTCCAGTTCCTGATGCTATTTCAGAAGTAATTTCTAGGGAATGGAATAGTCTGGGTACTTCATTTACTCCTTCTCCAAGGTTTAAGAAATTGTAACCTTTGTCATCTGATAGATTAGAGTTTTGGAAAAAGATCCCCAAAGTTGATGGGCTATCTCTACTCTTGCTTAACGTACTACTATTCCTACGGCAGATAGTACTTCTTTTAAGGATCCTTTAGATAGGAAGCTTGAATCCATTCTAAGGAAGGCTTATTTATGTTCAGGTAATCTTCTTAGACCTGCTATTTCTTTGGCTGATGTTGCTGCGGCTTCCACCTTCTGGTTGGAGGCTTTAGCACAACAAGTGTCAGACCATAATGCTTATAGCATTGTTAAACTTCTTCAACATGCTAATAACTTTGTTTGTGATGCCATTTTCAATATCATTAGAATTGATGTCAGGTATATGTCTTTAGCTATTTTAGCTAGAAGAGCTTTATGGCTTAAGTCTTGGAATGCAGATATGACTTCTAAGTCAACGTTGCTTTCTCTTTCTTTCCAAGGTAATAAATTATTTGGTTCTCAGTTGGATTCAATAATTTCAACTGTTACTGGGGGGAAGGGAGCCTTTTTGCCTCAAGACAAAAAAATCTAAAGGTAAATATAGGGCTGCTAATCGTTTTCGTTCCTTTCGTCAGAATAAGGAACAAAAGCCTGACCCTTCCCCTAAAGGAACAGTTTCCGTTTGGAAACCTTCTCCAGTCTGGAATAAATCCAAGCCTTTTAGAAAGTCAAAACCAGCTCCCAAATCCGCATGAAGCTGGTAGGGGGCAGGTTATGATTTTTCAAAGATGTTTGGATCAATTCGATTCAAAGTCTTTGGATTCAGAACATTGTTTCACAAGGGTACAGAATAGGTTTCAAGGTAAGACCACCTGTGAGAAGATTTTTTCTCTTAACGCATTCCAGTAAAGGCTCAGGCGTTTCTGAAATGTTTCAGACCTAGAGTCGGCTGGGGTAATTGTTCCAGTCCTGGAACGGGGTCTGGGGTTTTACTCAAATCTGTTCATTGTACCAAAGAAAGTGTTAGGTGTTTTCCCAGGGGGGTAAGTGTCAGGTCAGGCCGAAGCCACGGGCCCAGTGTACCACCTGAGGCAGATGTAGATTATCTGATAAGGATCCCTTAGAATGACTCAGACCACGCAGCAATATGATCTAAAGCCAATCCTGTTTATTGAACAGTGCAAGCATTTCTTATAGTGTACAGTAACAGCATATAGGGTTAATGGGATGACACGTTAGGACCGCGTCATCTTACACAGTTTTACACAGTAGAGCACAGTGTGATTCTGGGAATTCAGCAGCTCATAACAATCATCTCATAGTCATAATAAGCTAACATGTGCGGAGACAGCAAGGTTTCTGAACCATCTTATTGACATTATCTTCTTCTGGGCGTATAGCCAAAGTACATTGACAAGGCCGAACAGCTAAAGAAACTAACATAACATGCACATAGTTCACCCTACGTAATAACCCATTATCATAAAGTCTAATCATTACAAAATGGATGTTAATCATCACAAAATGGCTGCGAGGAACAAGATGGCTGCCGTCAAGTTCATATTACCCCTAACATACCATCCTTTTATTCTAACAGAATAACATAAAAATAGACAGGCATAGAAAATTAGTAAAGCCTTATATTATGGTAACAGAACTCTGTGAGAATACTAAAGAGAAAAATATTCCTGTGTCGTGATATACTTTTATAGGCTAATTGTCACTGCATATAGGTACAGCCCCTCCAATACCTTCCATCTATCTTCCAGCCCTCCCAAAACTACCGGTCTACCGGCACAGAGACCCAACCAGCCCCCCATCTACCCCCAAACAACGCTGCATCGTTTATTTCTCCACCTGCATTGCTAGCACCCCCCAAGATGTCCAACAGTTCTTTCTCCACAGTAAAGCATGACATAGCAACAGCACAACTGTCTCTAGGTGGCCTCTGAGCACTTTAAGAACAGTCTTTGTCCATTTGAGAGCGCTGCACCTTGACACTTTGCTATAATACAGTTCTCCAACAGTTCATTTGCAGTAGGGGTGCTTATCCACGGTTCTTCCGCAGGGAGATACTGGAAATCTGATGGTTTGTTCATGGGGTAGACAAGGCAACCAGTGGATACCCATGGCAAGCAAACACTCGAGTCACAGGGAGTCTAGGAAGCAAACAGAAACAGTACAGGATGAGTACACACCGCAATACAATCACAATTATGTCCAAATAAAACGTCACTTTCATCCTATGTCATTTAAAATCAAACAAAACATTGTTGATATATAATACAAACTAAATACATTGATATTTCTCAGAGAATAATTTACAACTTCTCTATACACTTTTAAATGATACTTCATGAATACTAAGCAAGTGAAAACCTGCCAGACTTCATCAAGGGCCTGAAGGGTTATGCTAGAACTTATGCTAAGGCCTGCCCTGTAGCAAAAATGGAAAAAAAGAAAACAGTCAATAAAAATAAATGAATTTCTTTACAGTGTCACTTTGAACTTCTAAAAAATAAAAGAACCACGTGTAGCTTTATTCTGCATGGCTGCGATCTATAATGTTTATAATTCTCCAACCATGATCCTAATACTCAACAATCTCATCTGATATAAACACTACTAGTTTACTAATTATTTTATGCAACCTAAATTAAATTTCTAGTCTTTTTGTTATCTTTTCTGGTTCTAGGAAAGGTCAGAAGGCTTCTGCCATTTCTTTGGCATCTTGGATTCATCATGCTTATGTGGAGTCGGGTAAATCCCCGCCTCAAAGGATTATGGTTTATTCTACTAGGTCAGTTTCTACTTCCTGGGCTTTTTAGAATGAAGCTTCTGTTGATCAGATTTGCAGAGCAGCAACTTGGTCTTCTTTGCATACTTTTACTAAATTCTACCATTTTGATGTTTTTTTCTTCTGAAGAAGTTTTTGGTAGAAAAGTACTTCAGGCAGCTGTTTCAGTTTGATTCTTCTGCTTTATAATTTGTTTTTTTCATTATAAGATTAAAACTTTTTGATTTGGGTTGTGGATTAATTTTTCAGCGGAATTGGCTGTCTTTATTTTATCCCTCCCTCTCTAGTGACTCTTGTGTGGAAGTTCCACATCTTGGGTATCTGCTATCTTATATGTCACTAGCTCATGGACTCTTGCCAATTACATGAAAGAAAACATAATTTATGTAAGAACTTACCTGATAAATTCATTTCTTTCATATTGGCAAGAGTCCATGAGGCCCACCCTTTTTGTGGTGGTTATGATTTTTTTGTATAAAGCACAATTATTCCAATTCCTTGTTTGATGCTTTCGCTCCTTTCTTATCACCCCACTTCTTGGCTATTAGTTAAACTGAATTGTGGGTGTGGTGAGGGGTGTATTTATAGGCATTTTGAGGTTTGGGAAACTTTGCCCGTTCTGGTCGGAATGTATATCCCATACGTCACTAGCTCATGGACTCTTGCCAATATGAAAGAAATGAATTTATCAGGTAAGTTCTTACATAAATTATGTTATGGCAAAAACAGCACATAAACATTATATAATATAAATATAAGCTAAATGGTTACCTGAAACATGCTTTTTTAATAATCGAGACATGGCGGCGTAAATATTTATAGGGATGTACTGTGATAAATAGTGAGTAAATGCTTTTTCCGACAGGCAAAATTTATTATTGTTACGCCCCAGCTCGCCTGCACAAAGTTACGTCTATTTTTTTTTATCAATTCAGGCGCACATGTGCGCTTTTACAGAGGCGAGCTGGGGCGCAGTTACAGGCGAAGCACATACAGAGTTCACCTAGCCTTTGATAAATCTACCCCTTAAAGGGACAGTCTTCAGTTACACCTTAATCATTTTAAAGTCTTACCTTAGAATAAGCTGCAAATAGCCTCCTCTATATCATGCAGCAGGAAAAAATATCCAATGTTAAGTCTTAACTTAAACTACAAGAAAAACAATTCATTGGCAACAGAAGAAATACTAGACACAATGTTATCCAAAGTTGGAGGGTTTTCATTTATTTTTCTTTGCTATACTGATTTAAATGATCATTAATATTTGTCAACAGTTTCTACTTACTTTGATGTGCAAAATATAGCCAACCTCTCTACTATGCCCTATAGTAGGGGTTTATACACTATTCTCACTGTTCCTGAAGTTTTTTTTCTTTTGTGGAAAGTTTTTGTAATCTTCATTGTTTATATCCAGTTATAAAAGTAAGGCGAACATGGACTATGCAGATGCATTATGAAGAATAATTGAAATTATTAGTATTGTACAACTATATTCAACATATTATGCACATCAGTTGCTGAAATCAATATTACATTTACCCTGGCACGTTCTTCATGATTAACTGAACATGATGCTGTTTGTTTTTTTTTGTCCAATTAGGCATAATTTATGATGTGATTGTGGAACCCCCCAGCGTTGGGTCAATGACAGATGAGCATGGACACCAAAGACCAGTGGCATTTCTTGCCTACAGGTAAGAACCATCATATGGCATTAGTTATATAAAATTCTGTATCTTTGCTTTTTCTGGCTAATACGAGAGAGATCTCTCCCCTTCTGGGAGGAGACAGACTTGACCTTTATCCAAACCTACCCTATTAAGTCTATCCCTCATTCCATACCCTCTATCTTCTTTTTGTTCTTTTCATCTGTTTGTGGAGACCACTGAGAACCTCTCCTACCTGCCTTCGCTGTAGTGACTTCTGGCTTGTATAATCAGACATCAAGATGGTATTCTTGGTCTACAAAGGCTTCTGGATTTTCTTCTGTGTTCCTTGCAACCAGTTTTTGGTCTATGCCAGTTGAAACTGCAATGTTGGAGTGATGCCACTTCTGATGTCACCAGGTCATGACCTTTTAACCCTGCAGAGTGCTGCTTCTGGATCACAGAATGTTGTCAATTCTGCTTAACCCTGCAAGGCACCAAGCTGTCAGCTTCTTCCATTTTATTCAAACATAGCTCGGTTTGTATTGTCTGGCTTCCAGTGTTTCAGTTTCCAGGCAATTACTAGTTTCCACCCTGTTTGGGTGCTGGACGCTGCACCTAGGTTACCTGATGCCCAGATACATTAACATCACTTGTATGTTGCTTTCTTGTATAGGCTTGTTATAGAATTCAAATATATCTTTTTAGCTTACTAAATGTTTTCATCTCTGCTTATTGTGTCTTGTAGCCCTGGGCTTATCTGTGCCCTCTGTGATCTGACAAGTCACACAATTCAGTGAATTTTCTTTCCACTTAGATTCATGTTCAGACAAACTCATGCAAGTCCGTATGAGGTGCTCTTTGCCAGGGGTACTTTGTTAGTGGCAGGTGGACTCTAGCAGCTCCCCTCTTCTCTCAACTATTTTAGAAGTCCAGGCTATTTTATTAGGCCTTACTTCCAACCAATCTCTCAGTGCAAATTCATTAAGATATTAATGGACAGCAGGACAAGTTCTTATCTTCATTTACTTGGAGGAATAAGGAGTCCATTCCATCTGCTCCTGTGCTCGAAAGCATGTGCAGAATCTCACAGCAATTCATCTGCCAGGAATTTTGTACTTTGAGGTGGACTACTTAAGCAGAGTTAAGCATTTCTCCAACAGAATGACAGTCAAATGCAAGATTTTCAGTCTGATTGTGGACAAAGTTTGATGTGTCTTATAGTTTGCAGTGTCAATTCCCAGTCCTTGTCTGTCATGCCTCTCTTAGAGTTGATGCTTCGTCGCAACTATGGGAATACAGTCTAACTTGTTTCCTCTAATATATCTTGGGCAATTTATGTTAATAGTTGTATTGGGTTTCACAGTTAAGGCTAAAATAGGATCTGGTTCAATTTTCCGTTTAACCAGAGGGCAGGTTTTTATATTGGGTTAAAGTGACTTTTCAATCAGTCATAACTCTAGGCCAGGGTTTTTTAAAACTGTCTTTAGGGTTCCCTAACAGGCCAGATTTTCAGAATAACTTAAGGTGAGAGCAGTTTTATTACCATGGTTACTAATCCGCTATATCTGGTATAAAAACAAACATCTCGATTCCGCTATATGCCTGGCATTATTGCTTGGAATTAGAGGTACCTATATCAAGTTACAATGTACTTTATATTTTCATCCAAGCCCTTTATTGCATGTTGTAAAAGTTCTGGCTAAATTTCACCTCTCTGCTGATGGGTCAGGTTTAAAAATTGACTTAAGCCAAGGATGTATTTAATATTTGATGCAATTTAAAACATTGTTTGTTCACTTGGGAGGCAATGGAAAATTGCATGGTCATAATTTCCTTCTTTTATCAATCTCCCTTGGTGCAGAAAAGGATTTTAGTGTTGCAACTAAAGGACTATTGATATTTGTGTCCTTTTATATTCACGCAGTATTGCAATGTGTAATTCTGTTTAATTCTTTTTGTAATGTTAATGCACTGTGACTATATAATAAATATTCAGTTTATAAATGTTGCCTTAGTCTAAACCTGAAAAGACAACTTATAAATAACAGTATTGCATTTTTATATAGATTTTTATTAAATTTTGGGTTTTCAAAGAGGATTTCCAATTCCAATGATTCAGATTTGTTTCAGCCATTAGAAGTATATAACTGAGAGTTGTACTAAAAGGGGATTCTTTTGTCATTTTCTAAACCTAGATCAGACTAGAGTGGTTTTGTTAAAGGGACGGTAAAATCAAAATTAAACTTAAATGGATTGGATAGAGCACAGCATTTTAAATAACTTTCCAATTTTACTTCAATTGTCAATTTTGCTTGAGTAATCGTAGGTGAGCTCAGGAGCGTGCCCGTGTCTTTAGCCATCTGGCAGCAGTGTTTGCAAAATAGTTTACAGCGATGTTATACATAGTTACAAACACTGCTGCTGTAGAGACACGCACACTCCTAAACTCATATCAGCCTACCTACATTTACTCTAAAGAAGAGATATTAAGAAAACAAAGCAAAATTGATAACAGAAGTAAACTGGAAAATTGTTTAAAACTGCATGCTCTATCTGAATCATTTAATTGTGACTTTACTGCCCCTTAAACCCATGCAGCACACACTGAACTAAGTAACAGGTTTGCATAAGGTGGCCTGGTTATAAAACACTCATTTCTTGTTTGGTACCACTTTGTTCTCATCTGGTTGATGCATATTATCCAGGGAGAGCAAAGACAACAACAAATTAACACTAAAAATACAGTAATTTCTCTATATTAGGTCTTTTCCCTAGATAAGTCAGTGGGCTCCTCCCTACTTTTCTGTCCACTTTGATGGACACAATCATAGGAGGAAGAGGAGATGGAAGGATGGTTATACTTATATGGCTGTTTTTATGTAGTGAGTCAGTATAAGTAGCTATATCAAACCTCATGATAAAGTTAGTACTTAAATACAGCTTACATAAATACAGAAATACTTGTAAAGAAAGGACACTTAGTTTATAATCCACTATGTTTCCGTTTTGATTTACTGTCCATCCAACCACAATGCCGAAGCAATGTATTATGTAGATATATCTACTCCACCATCTCAATTATACAACTACTGTGCTGCAGAGCAATCACAATAAATCCTAAATTATCAAGGACCGCACTGTCTCTCAACTGCAAGCCGCAGATCTTCCTCTAACCACCAACTCTTGTGTTCCAACTTCTACCCAGGCACCAAAAATCATAGCAGCACAAAGGGGGGGATGCAGATGGAGGGTTTGCTGCTCTACTCACACCTTGACTTCTAACTGCATGTAGAAACTCCTATAACAATAAATGTACTCCAGGGGATTTCACATTAGGTGTCCTTATCCGACTGTAACGTCCTTGAGGGCTAATCTTTAGCTTTAAATAGATGGTTCAGAACAGTGTGCACTGAAATTCAGATATTATCCAAATATGTAAACAAAATTTCGGCACCCTAGGATTGCATTAAATGCATTGCATTAAAAAGCGAATGCTTATTGGTCACGTTAAATACATTTTAAATAAGCCAGAACGCAACTAACGCATTTCTGCTGTTACCTTAGTTCTATATGCTAGTTCTTCTCATGTAAATTAAACTTATAAAACCAATGCCACTTTACTACTGGATGATATAAGACATGTGACTCTACATTCTACTATCTCTTAAGGGGGACTTTGAGTTCCACTTTACTTCTCTCTGCAGTGCAGTTTAGTAAAAGACTGAAAATCGGGTAAACAGACGAAATGCGTTAGATGCATTCTGGCTTATTTACTTTGTTTCTAAATTTGCTTTTTATTGCAATGCTCCAGGAGTGGTGAAAATGTTACATATTTTGTTTTTGCGAGTGGTCAGGTCTTTCCATTCCCTGAAGGACAGGGGTCTCTCTGTAGATGTCTCAATGTCATATGTACTATGTAGGAAACAACCATATTTTACATTGCTAAATTATATATGCAACGGGAGCTATTTGTGATTAGTATACATGCTATGTAATTAATACATTTATTTGTGATTCATTCACTAAAATATTTGCTTGTTTGTTTTATTTTCCAGAGTAAATGGACAATATATTATGGAAGGTTTGGCTTCCAGCTTCCTGTTTACTATGGGTGGTCTTGGATTCATTATCTTAGATCGATCAAATGCGCCAAACATCCCAAAATTAAATAGGTTCCTGTTGCTTTTCATCGGTTTTGTCTGTGTCCTCTTGAGCTTCTTCATGGCCAGAGTGTTTATGAGGATGAAGCTGCCGTAAGTCATTTGTATCTTAAAATGATAAACTACGAGTTGAAAAAACTTCTATCAAATTAGATAATAAAGTCAAATTAGGGATGATTCAGAAAAGGCATTGTGTATAGAGAGCGCTGCGGAATCTGTTGGCGCTCTACAAATAACCGATAATAATAATAATAAAATAATAATAGAGACCTTTGTAGAATAACAACAAAAAGGTTAGAGACTAGAAGTAACAGCTGAATTTCAATGAGGTCCTAGCTGTGTATTTGTTCATACTTAAGCCCCATTTATCATAGCACTGTACATTTTTTGTTGTTATAACATTTTTCTTTTGTGTCTCAGGGCATACAATAAAATAAAACTTTTCCAAATTACTTCTATTATCAAATTGACTTTGTTCTCATGGTATTCTTTGTGAAAAGGATACCTTAGTAGGTAATGTGCACGTGTCTGGAGAACTACATGTCGGCAAACTGCTGCAATTTATTGCCATTGCCAATATATAACATTGCTAGCAGCTTTGCAAAAATACTTTTATCATATAGTGCTCCAAAAACGTGCGTGCTCCTGAGCCCAATTGTGTTCTTTTCAACAAAGGATACCAAGAGAATGAAGTAAATTGGTGGAAACTGGACCATGAAGAAATAAAATTGGGTTTCATGTCCCTTTAAAAATGTAGATTTCTCTGTGTAGCACAGGACACTTTTTTACATAAAAGCAAGAGGTTTTTATTTTAAAACTGTTCTGCTATTTATTGACTGTTGATAGAAGACGTACGGAATATTACTGCTCTGCGTTCTACCATAAACAATCTTGTTGTGAAGCTAATTTTGTTTCCTTATTTTTCCTTACAGTGGATACCTCATGGGATGAGCTCATCACAGTTGTAAGACAGGATTGAAGTTGTAAGCAGTAATCACAGACTGGCACATAAAGCCCAGCCGGTGGCCTAAAACCTCCTTCAGTAGTGAAGAACTGAAGAATAATTTCCTTTAAAGAATGTTGCTCATAGGCAGCAAAATATTTTTGTAAATGTTTTTCACTGCTTAGGTGTATCCATATCTGGTCCTAAATAATAAAATACTTTTTTTGTTACTTTGGCTTCAACATATTTGTGCACTTTTAAGTGGCTTCTAATATTCCTTCTATCATGCTAGTATGGGATAAACTTTAGCTCATTTCAGAATGTTTATATCATATTCTCATACAGATTGAATATAACAGTTGGTTTAATAAGGAGCCGTTTGGTGAATTTCATTTATAATTAACAAGCAAATAGATTTGTAGCTTGTAACCTAAAAATGTATTAAACTGATTATGATGAATACAAATGTTTTTAAATTAAAATCATATACACAAAGTGCTGTATACAGGTGTCTAGCTATATATGTCGGTGCTTAGAGAAACTGGAGTTAAAAGAAAATGCTTTGTGTTGTATACAGTTATAATTTATTTTAATTATGTACTTAACGTTAGCAGATGCAATAAACACATAGTTAAAGTCAGCTGCGGACCAACAATATACTGTTGTGACTTTTTGCTATTTATGGGGAAAATCAAGGTGAATGTAAATTTTGATGCTTAAGTGCCTGGTTTTTAAAAATTTGATTAAAAACAGGGGCACTTTAATTCATCAAAATATACATTTCACTCGTGCTGTGAAAAAATAATACTTACCTTTTTAATCTTCACAGCAGCTCCAGCTTCCTCCACCCGTCGCAAAGCTTCTTCCTGGGTCTAAAATGAGGAATATAATTTCCAGCCTCCAGTAAAAAGGTTAAAAGACCTTTATTTTCTCTTTGCAGGGTCCATCATACAAACAACAACGTTTCAAACCACACACTGGTTCTTAATCATGTCATGAGACCTGATTAAGAACCAGTGTGTGGTTTGAAACGTTGTTGTTTGTATGATGGACCCTGCAAAGAGAAAATAAAGGTCTTTTAACCTTTTTACTGGAGGCTGGAAATTATTTATTTGGATGTTGAATTAGGATTTGGCTGATCCTCTCCTGTGCCCCAGGTGCTGTCTTTCACTATAAATACCCAAAGATGACCTATCCATCATTTCTGAAGTCAGAAATGGCTTGTGACGACCGGAGGAAGCTGGAGCTGCTGTCAAGTTTAAAAGGTACGTTTTTTTTTTTGTTTTTTTTCACAACACAAGTGAAATGTAAAAGTTTGATGAATTAAAGTGCCCCTGTTTTTAATCGAATTTTTAAAAACCAAGCACTTTAGCATCAAAATTTACATTCACTTTAAGACCTTGGAATACTACTGATCCATGCGTGTATACTTTTGTAAGGAGAGAGTATCACAAAATGCCAAATGTATGCGATTCAGGAGTGTAAGCACATTAAGTGGCTGATTATATAAATGGAGCAAATGCTGAAAATAAGAGAGAGATTTAGGAGCGATATAGAACCAGTGCTCAACTCTAGCATTATCTTTAAATAAAATGATTATGCAATCTTTACCTTAAAAACACACACTTTATCAACATAAAAGCAAAACTCATTTAACCTTTTAATGTTGTTATGGCGTACTATTCTGTCCTAACCGTGCAGGGCTTTAGCGCTGTTAGGACGGAATAGAACATCCTAGCCGTTTGGCTGTCCTGAAACCAACGGCGCTTCCTGGATGTGATCGGGGTCTGGAGGGCATGCCTAGCATCATAGGGACAACCCCTGACCCAATCCCATAACTGAAATCTTGCGATCCCATGCACAATCACGGGATTTCAATTTGTCTACATCAGAAATTTTTGTGTTTCATGTCTCTAAGTAAAATGTCTGTTCCTGTTAAATGTAAAAAAAATATTTTGAATACACTAAGGCTAAGCTATTGATGATCCATAGTCTTAAAGGGACACTGAACTCAATTTTTTTTTTCATGATTCAGATAGAGCATGCAATTTTAAGCAACTTTCTAATTTACTCCGATTATCAAATTTTCTTCATTCTCTTGATATCTTTAATTGAAAAGCAAGAATGTAAGTTTAGATGCTGGCTGGTGAACAATCTGGGTTGTTCTTGCTGATTGGTGGATTGATTTAACCGACCAATAAACAAGTGCTGAACCAAAAAAATTACTTGGATGAAAATAAAGATAGCAAGAGAACAAAGAAAAATTGATAATGGGAGAAAATTAGAAAGTTGCTTAATTGCATGCTCTGAACCCAATTTTTTTCTTTTGTGATTCAGATAGTGTCCCTTTAATTGACTATTTTATTTTTTCAGATGTTTTTCTTAGAGTTAATACTGAATGATAAACTCCTTTTTTTTTTTTTTCTTAACAAATCCCCATATACAAAACAAGCAAATACAGACTTATTTTTTTACGTTTTTTTTTTTTTTCTGGTCACATTTCATTTGTACCATTTTTTTTTTTTTTTTAGGAAGATAATCCTCCATAACATTCTTACATTTAAAGGGACAGTAAACATAGATATTGTTTTTAATGAGATCATAGCGTGTAGTTATAATTGCTGCATCTCAATTACACTAAAATGTTAACCCCCCCAAAATTACCGTATAAAACCCCTCTGAATGGCTCCCGTGGCCACATTTTTCTTCAGTTGATGGTTTAACCAATTACATGTCTATCAATAGCATCCTTGTATTAAAGGGATATGAAACCCAATTTTATTATTTCATGATTCAGATAGAAAATGCAATTTTAAGCAGCTTTCTAATCAAAATTTATTAAAGGAGTAAATTAGAAAGAGCATGCAATTTTAAGAAACTATCTGAATCATGAAAGAAAACATTTGGGTTTTATATTTCTTTAAATGCCGACTCATTCCTGAATCTATGTCTACTTGGGCAGACATCTTGAACATGTGTATTTTATTCCACCACAGGGACACACACATGCAAGGCGTGTCTTTTCATGAAAGCAAAATATTCATATGCTAATTTCTTAGACTTTGAAGGCCTCTAATCTAGAATCATTTTGACCATTTTCATCACTAGAGGGCATTAGTTCATGTGTTTCATAGCAAACATTGAGCTCATGCACATGAATTTACCATGGAGTGAGCACTGATTGGCTAAAATGCAAGTCAGTTAAAAGAAATGAAATAGAGATAATCACAGAGGTAAAACGTATTATTATGACTGTGTTGGTTATGCAAAACTGGGGAATGGGTAATTAAGGGATTATCTATCTTTTAAAACAACAAAAATTCTGTTGTTGACTGTCCCTTTAAGTAAATCACATCTAGACATCCAACATACCATATCCAAACTCTCTTGTACTATGCTGTCAGGGTATCCTCAATTTTTAAACAGCTGGCTCATTCCCTTCAATCTAGTAGATGATCTTTCTGTATCGGTCACTATCCTTTTAACCCTGAGTAATTAACTTATAAGGTAGGGATTTTAAAAGAGATGGGGGGAGGGGCACACTATCATATCTTAAGATTATTCTGGTCTATATATTTCTTATAGATATCCATCTACAAACCGCATTCTATTTACACTCTAGTATCCAAAAATTCCAAACTAGATTCACTCCAGGATAATTTAAACTGAATATATTTAGAACAATGATTCAGATCCTCTACAAAGGCTAAAAAGGTTCCAACGTCGCCATACCAAAAATATCAATATAGCGCCACCATGGGGCCCATAGTGATGAAACTTTTTATTTTCATAAACATTTTATTCTTCAACACATTCAAAAAATATTGACATAATTTGGGGCTAAAGTTGGAACCCGTCGCCGTACCTTGTTTCTGAATAAAGAATTGATGCTGGAAGAGAAAATAGTTGCATCTTAAAGGGACAGTCAAGTCCAAAACTTTCATGTTTCAAATAGGGCATGTAATTTTAAACAACTTTCCAATTTACTTTTATCACCAATTTTGCTTTGTTCTCTTGGTATTCTTAGTTGAAAGCTAAACCTAGGAAGGCTCATATGATCATTTCTAAGCCCTTGAAGGCCGCCTCGTATCACATCATTTTTTATTTGCTTTTCACAACAGGGGAGAGCTAGTTCATGTAAACCATATAGATAACATTGTGATCCCACCTGTGGCTTGTGGCAGACACTGCACTAATTGTCAAAAAATGTAAGTTAATAGATAATAAATAAATAAAATGTCATGTGATCAAGGGGCTGTCAGAAGAGGCTTAGATACAAGATAATCACAGAGGTAAAAAGTATAATAATATAACAGTGTTGGTTATGCAAAACTGGGGAATAGGTAATAAAGGGAATATCTATCTTTTTAAACAAACAACATTCTGGTGTTGACTGTCCCTTTAACACAATACCCAATAGTTGCAACAGAAAATCACATTGTTCCTTTGAATATATACCACAAGTTACCAATACCTTACTGACTGCTCCCATACCACTCGTAAGTATGATGGACTTGTACAGGCTCACTACATCTAGAGAATACAAAAAGTGTTTATTGTTGGTAATCTGTAAATTTTCTACGTTAGGAAATCACTGGTATCCTCAATATTGGATTGAGACATTTCAACAAACAGTCTAAGGATCTTATCCAAAAAAATAGCTATATTTGAAAAGATAGAACCAGTACTGGCCACAATAGGACAACCAGGAGGATTCTTGTCATCCTGGTTGACTTAAGGTAATGTGTAAAAAATGGGTGTTCTAACATCTTCCATAATTAAGAATTTAAGTTTCCTGATTAATAATACCATTATGATCTGCTATTATCACTAAATGTCTTATTTCTTTACCAATTTCAAAAACAGGATCTCCAAAATATCATATATATTTCTGTCTGATAACTGGGACATAATCTCCTGGATATAATAATCCTTATCTAATATGACAGTTGAACCACCCTTGTCTGCCTACCTAAGAATAATATTTGTATTCTTTTTCAGGGATTCAAGGGCATCATACTCGATATTGGAGAAATTACTTTTGATCCTGTCACCGCTTTTTGTGATCAATGGTATACCTCAACCTCTCAACATCCTGTAAGACTACCTTAGAAAAAGTTTCAATACTGTGTACATGGGTACCAGAAGTAAAAGTACTTTTATGTTCTAAGACCTAAAGTTGTAATATTCAATGACTGGTTATCTTTACAAACCACCTCTTTAGTATCACTTGCAAAATGTGCTTTTAATTTTAAAGTGCAGAATAAACTATACAATTTCTGGTGCTATAGAAATAAAACATAATGTATGTAAGAACTTACCTGATAAATTCATTTCTTTCATAATGGCAAGAGTTCATGAGCTAGTGACGTATGGGATATACATTCCTACCAGGAGGGGGCAAAGTTTCCCAAACCTCAAAATGGCTTTATAAACACCTCCCACCACACACATACTTCAGTTTAAAGTATAGCCAAGTAGTGAGGTGTAAAAAAGCATACAAAAAAAGGAACTGGAAAATAATATTCTGCTTTTATACAAAAAATATAACCACCAAAAACAGGATGGGCCTCATGGACTCTTGCCATAATGAAATAAATGAATTTATTAGGTAAGTTCTTCCATATATTATGTTTTCTTTCATGTAAATGGCAAGAGTCCATGAGCTAGTGACGTATGGGATAAAATATCCAAGATGTGGAAGTCCACAGAAGAGTCACTAGAGAGGGATAAAATAAAAACAGCTATTTCCGCTGAGAAATTAAAAACAGAAAAATTAAACTGAGACAGCTGCCTGAAGAACTTTTCTACCAAAGACGGCTTCAGAAGAAGCAAATACATCGAAATGATAAAATTTAGTAAATGTATGCAAAGAAGACCAAGTTGCTGCTTTGCAAATCTGATCAACTGAAGCTTCATTCTTAAAAGCCCAAGAAGTGGCAACTGATCTCGTAGAATGAGTTGTAATTCTCTGAGGCGGAGACTGTCCCGCCTCCAAATAAGCCTTGTGAATCAAAAGCTTTAACCAAGATGCCAAAGAAATGGCAGAGGCTTTCTGACCTTTCCTAGAACCAGAAAAGACAACAAATAAACTAGAAGTGTTCCTGAAATCCTTAGTAGCCTCAACATAGTATTTCAAAGCCCTTACCACATCCAAAGAGTGTAACGATTTTTCAAGCGAATTCTTAGGATTCGGACACAAGGAAGAAACAACAATTTCCCTACTAATGTTGTTAGAATTCACAGCCTTAGGAAGAAATTTAAACAAAGTCTGCAAAACAGCTTTATCCTAATGGAAAATCAGAAAAGGATACTCACAAGAGAGAGCAGATAATTCAGAAACTCTTCTAGCAGAAGAGATAGCCAAAAGGAACAATACATTCCAATAAAGTAGTTTAATATCCAAAGAATGCATAGGCTCAAAAGGAGGAGCCTGCAAAACCTTTAAAACCAAATTAAGACTCCATGGAGGAGAAATAGACCTAATAACAGACTTGATACGGACCAAAGCCTGAACAAAACAGTGAATATCAGGACGTTTAGCCATCTTTCTATGAAATAAAAAAGAAAGAGCAGAGATGTATCCCTTCAAAGTACTTGCAGTCAAACCTTTATCCAAACCATCCTGAAGAAACTGTAAAATTCTAGGAATTCTAAAAGAATGCCAAGAGAATTTATGAGAACACCATGAAATATAGGTTTTTCAAACAAAATAATAAATCTTCCTAGAAACAGACTTACAAGCCTGCAACATAGTATTGATCACTGAGTCAGAGAAACCTCTATGACTAAGCTCTAAACGTTCAATTTCCATACCTTCAAACTTTGTGATTTGAGATCCTAATGGAAAAACGGCCCTTGAGACAGAAGTTCTGGCCTTAAAGGAAGTGACCAATGTTGGCAACTGGACTTTCGGACAAGCTCCGCATACCAAAACCTGTGAGGCCATGCTGGTGCTATCAGAAACACATGTGACTGTTCCATTATGATCTTGGAGATCACCCTTGGAAGAAGAATTAGAGGCGCATCCACCATCTCCGCCTGAGGATCCCTGGACCTGGAAAGGTATCTGGGAAGTTACCTGTTTAGATAGGAAGCCATCAAATCTTTCTGGAAGGCCCTCACATCTGTACAATCTGAAAAAACACATCTGGATGGAGAGACCACTCCCCCGGATCCAAAGTCTGACAGCTGAGATTATCCGCTTCCCAATTGTCTGCACCTGGGATATGAATCGCAGAAATTAGACAAGAAAGTTTCTGTGATACATCTTTCATTGCTAAAGGACTGCAAGTCCCTCCCTGATGATTGACATATGTCACAGTTGTGATATTGTCTGTCTGAAAGCAAATTAAAAGTTATCTCTTTAATAGAGGTCAAGCCTGAAGAGCCCTTAGTTCTAAGATATTGATTGGTAACCTTGCCTTTAGAGGATTCCAAACCCCTTGTGCTGTCAGAGACCCCCAGACAGCTCCCCAACCTGAAAGACTTGCATCTGTTGAGACTACAGTCCAGGAAGGACGAAAAAAAGAGGCCCCTTGAATAATACGATGATGGTCTAACCACCAAGTCAGAGAGAATAGAATGCTGGGATTTAAGAATATCATTTGTGATATCCGTATATATAATTTCTGCACCATTGATTCAGCATGCAAAGCTGCAGAGGTCTCATAGGAAAACGAGCAAAGGGGATCACGTCCGATGCTGCAGTCATGAGACCTAAAACTTCCATGGACATAGTCACTGAAGGTTTTGACAGGCTGAAACCAATTTCATTTGTCTCTTGTCTGTTAAAGACAGAGTCATGGACACTGAATCTATCTGGAAACCTAAAAAGGTAACTCTTGTCTGAGGAATTAAGAAATTCTTTGGTAAATTGATCCTCCAACCATGTCTTTGAAGAAACAACACTATTTGATTCGAGTGAGATTCTTCTAAATGAAAAGATTGAGCCAATACCAAGATACCGTCCAAACAAGGAAACACCGCAATACCCTGTTTTCTGATTACAGATAGAAGGGCACCAAGAACCTTCAAAAATATTCTTGGGGCTGTTCTACACCAAATGGAAGAGCGACAAATTGGTAATGTTTGTCTAGAAAAGAGAATCTCAGAAACCGATAGTGATCTGGATGAATCGGAATGTGAAGATAAGCGTCCTTTAAGTCTATTGCAGACATGTAATGACCTTGCTGAACAAAAGGCAGAATAGTCCTTATAGTCACCATCTTGAAGGTTGGGACTCTTACAAAACGATTAAAAAACTTCAGATCCAGAACTGGTCTGAATGAATTTTCTTTCTCTGGGACAATGAATAGATTTTAATAAAAACCCAGACCCTGTCCTGAAGCGGAACTGGTATAATCACCCCTGAAAGCTCCAGATCTGAAACACACTTAAAAAAAGCCTGAGCTTTCACAGGATTTGTTGGAACATGAGAGAGAGAGAATCTTCTCACAGGAGGTCTTATTCTGAGACCTATTCGATACCCTTGAGAGACAATGCTCTGAATCCACTGATTCTGAACAGAATCTGCCAAAATATTTTGAAATAATTTCAATCTGCCCCCCACCAGATGAACTGGATTGAGGGCCGCACCTTCATGCAGTCTTGGGGGCTGGCTTTGGCTTCTTATAAGGCTTGGATTTATTCCAACTTGAATATGGCTTAAAATTGGAACCAGAGTCCTTAGGGGAGTGGTTTTCTGTTCTCTATTCTGACGAAAGGAACAAAACCAATTAGAAGCTTTAGATTTACCCTTAGACTTTTTATCTTGGGGCAAAAAACTCCCTTCCCCCAGTGATTGTAGAAATAATAGAATTCAACTTAGAACCAAATAAATTATTACCCTGGAAAGAAAGAGATAGTAATCTAGATTTAGATACCATGTGCGCATTCCATGATTTAAGCCATAAAGCTCTTCTAGCTAGAATAGCTAAAGACATAGATTTAACATCAATCTTGATGATATCAAAAATACCTTCACAGATAAAATGATTAGCATGTTGAAGTAAACGAATAATGCTAGACAAATCTGAATCTGTTTCCTGATGTGCTAGGCTATCCAACCAAAAAGTTGAAGCAGCCGCAACATCAGCCATAGAAATGGCAGGCATGAGAATATAGCCAGAATGTAAATAAGCTTTACTTAGATAAGATTCAATCTTCCTATCTAAAGGATCTTTAAAAGAAGTACTATTTTCCATAGGAATAGTAGTACGTTTGGCAAGAATAGAAATAGCCCCATCAACCTTAGGGACTTTTTCCCAAAACTCCAAATTAGCCACTGGTAAAGGATATAACTTATTAAACCTAGAAGAAGGATTAAAAGAAGCACCAGTCTTAGACCATTCCTTAGCAATCACATCAGAAACTGCATCTGGAACAGGAAAAACCGCAGGAGTAATCACAGGAGGTTTAAAAACAGAATTGAAACGTTTACTGGTTTTGTTATCAAGAGGATCAGACTCCTCAATACTCAAAGTAACCAATACTTCTTTCAACAAAGGCCGAATATATTCAATCTTAAAAAGATAAGAAGATTTATCAATTTCAATGTCTGAATTAGGATCTTCTGAACCAGAGAGATCCTCTTCAGAGGAGGATATTTAAGTATCACAAATTTCATCAGTTTTATAAGAAGTTTTAAAAGACCTTTTACGTTTATTAGAAGGTGTAATAGCAGACATAGCCTTCTGTATTGCATCAGCAATATAATTTTTCATATCAACAGGGATATCATGTACATTAGATGTTGAGAGAACAACAGACGCTGTACTAGTACTAATAGAAACATTATCGGCATGCAAAAGCTTATCATGACAACTGTTACATAATATTGCCGGAGATATAATCTCAGCTTGCTTACAACAGATACACTTAGCTTTGTTAGATCTGTGTTCATGCAGCATGGTTCCTACAATAGCTTCTGAGACAGGATCAGACTGAGACATCTTGCAAAATGTTAAAGAAAAAATAACATTTAAAAAAATATCCAATTTCCTCATATAGCAGTTTCAGGAATGGGAAAAAATGCATATGCTAAATAAGCAGAAAAGCAAACAGCATAGCCCTCTAGAATATAAAGAGAGCAGGAGCATAAAGGAAGTGGAGTAATATAACAAAATATTTGGCGCCAAGTATGATGCATGAAGCAAAGTGAAATTTTTTTGACGCCAATCAACATCCGGAAATGACGCAACTCGCATCATAACAAGCACGCTAAACAACCTAACGTCAATAAAGATGCAGGAAATGATGAAATTTGCAACACTATAGACACAAATTTGCTCCAACAAAATTTCTCGCCAAAAATGATGCAATAAATAACAGCATTTTGCACCCTCGCAAGCCTAGATTTGCCCGTGAAATTTAAGGAAAAACTATTCAAATTGGAAAAAAGACTAAACCCCAGGTAAGAAAATATTAAAAAAATAACTTCCTCAAACATGATTCTCATACTAAAACTGTTAGACTGAAAAGGGAAATACACACAGACTTGACTCATGGCAAATATAAGTAAATACATATATTTAAAACTTTATATTAATACATAAGGCTCCAAACATAGCTGAGCGTGTCTTAAATAATTATACATACTTACCGAAGACACCCATCCACATATAGTAGACAGCCAAACCAGTACTGAAAACTATTAGCAGAGGTAATGGTATAAGAGTATATCGTTGATCTGAAAAGGGAGGTAGGAGATGAATCTCTACGACCGATAACCCTTGAAAAGATTTCCCATGAGTGAAACCATAAAAATCAACAGGCAATACTCTCTTCGCATCCCTCTGACAAACATTGTACTCTGAGAGGAATTGGGATTCAGAATGCTTAGAAGCGCTTATCATAGAAGAAATCATAAAAATCAAGCACAAACTTACTTTACCACCTCCATAGGAGGAACCGTTTGTAAAACTGAAGTATGTGTGTGGTGGGAGGTGTATTTATAGGCATTTTGAGGTTTGGGAAATTTTGCCCCCTCCTGGTAGGAATGTATATCCCATACATCACTGGCTCATGGACTCTTGCCAGTTACATGAAAGAAATCACAGTTTCTTTTAAGGGAAAAAGAAAGTTCCTTTTTCCAATACAGAGCATTCATATGCACTTGTTAATAGAAGAGGTATTTACTGTTAATGATGGTTGTTCTTCACCCTGGACCGGGTCTGGCGTGTCGATCGAGAGGGCTTCCCTCCAGTTCCGGTAATGTTTGATGCTGCCCCGGCAGCATCGCTGTCTGATTCCCCCGTTGTCGCATCCATAGATGACTCCAGATGAGGACACCAATGTTTTTGGATATAGTGAAATGGAAGCAGCCAGAATCACTACTTTGGTGCGGGGGTCGAGAGACTTTCTTAAAACTTCTCCTGCCAAGGTCTCAAGTAAAGTCTTTGAAAAGCTGTGTATTTGGCATTTGAGTTACATGCTACAACCTTGGTGGAATATCACAGGGTTAAAAAGAATCCCTCGTAGTCTTAGAATGACAGCATGCCCCAACTCTGATGCAAGATAAGTTTGAGCGGATATTGAACAACTGCTCACTTGATATTATTACTTTCACCGTAGAATGTTTACAAGGAGAGATGGAAACTCAAGAGAAGGAGTTAAAGAAAATGGAGAATGACTTACTTGAGCAGTTACCATTAGACTCAGCAACGAAGGTGTTAAGTGATATCAAGGAGACTTTGGAGGAGTTACAGAAGACGCTGGACGTTCCTAAGAGATGAGGAGGATTACCAGACTGGTCACATGTACCATTCAACATGTGATCTGATGGCGAGGGAACTTCTGAATGGAAAAGCATCCTGGCACTGAAAGGTGCGTACTAGAAGCAATGCCACGACGTGTGGATTCTCATCTGGGTCATCTACGGATGCGCCATTGGGGCAATAAGACAGCCTGAGCAGCAACAAACATCACCAGAAGCGGAGGGAAGCCCTCTCGACCGACATGCCAGACCCGGTCCAGGGTGAAGAACAACCATCATTACAGTAAATGCCTTTTCCAGTGACTTAAGTGCTTGAGGGACTCTCTTTTTCTCCTAAGAGGAACTGTGATTTTTTTCCTATAGCACCAGGAATTGTATAGTTTATTCCACACATTAAACTTAAAACTACATTTTGCAAGTGACACTAAGACTAAAGAGGTGGTATGTAAATATAACCATCAGTCATTGAATATTAGAACTTAAGTTCTTAGAAATAAAAGTACTTTTACTCCTGGTACCCATGTACTCAGTATTGACATTTTTTCTTAGCTAGTTATACAGGATGTTGAGAGGTTGAGGTATACCATTGAACACAAAAAAAGTGGTGACAGGATTAAAAGTAATTTCTCCACGATTGAGTATGATGCCCTTAAACCCTTAAAATGAATAAAAATGTTATTCTTAGGCAGGCAGATAAGGGTGGTTCAACTGTCATATTAGATAATGATTATTATATCCAGGAGAATATGGCCCAGTTATCAGACAGAAATATATATGATATTTTGGAGATCCTGTTTTTGAAATTGGTAAAGAAATAAGAGATTTAGTGAGAATAGCAGAGCATAATGGTATTATTAATCAGGAAACTTACATTCTTAATTATGGAAGATGTTAGAACACCCATTTTTTACACATTACCTTAAGTCCACCAGGATGACAAGATTTCTCCTGGTCGTCCTATTGTGGCTAGTACTGGTTCTATCTTTTCAAATATAGCTATTTTTTGGGGGGCTAAGATCCTTGGAATGTTTGTTGAAATGTCTCAATCCAATATTAAGGATACCAGTGATTTCCTGACTAAGGTAGAAAATGTACAGATTACCAACAATAAATGCATTTACATGTCCATCATACATACTAGTTGTATGGGAGTAGTCAGTGAGGTATTGGGAACTTGTGGAATATATTCAAAGGAACAATGTGATTTTCTGTTGCAACTATTGGATATTGTGTTAAAGGGACACCAAACCCAATTTTTTTTCTTTCATGATTCAGATAGAGCAGTGTTTTTCAACCAGTGTGCCGTGGCACACTAGTGTGCCGTGAGAGATCCTCAGGTGTGCCACGGCAGACTGACAACAGTGTGACATATTTTTTAAAATTTGCTTGTTTTTTACTCCCAGTGCAGGGGTAGTTTGTAGGAGGCATGGCATAACAGCACAATACATACAGTATGTGTGTGCTTGTGTGTATGGGTATATATATATGCTGTATTACGCTACAATGTGTGATTTTTTAAAATTTTTGGGATGGTGGTGTGCCACAGGATATTTTAATGTAAAAAAGTGTGCCACGGCAAAAAAAAGGTTAAAAATCACTGAGATAGAGCATGCAATTTTAAGCAATTTTCTAATTTACTCCTATAATCAATTTTTCTTCATTCTCTTGCTATCTTTATTTAAAAAGCAGGAAGGTGATGCATTGGAGCCGGCCCATTTTTGGTTGAGAACCTGGGTTATGCTTGCTTATTGGTGGCTAAATGTAAGCCTCCAATAAGCAAGCGCTATCCATGGTGCTGAACCTAAAATGGGCTGGCTGCTAAGATTTACATTCCTGCTTTTAAATTAAAGATAGCAAGAGAAGCGTACATTAGAAAGTTGCTTAAAATGTCATGCTCTATCTGAATCATGAAACAAAGAAAAAAAAAATGGGTTTAGTGTCCCTTTAAGGTGCAGCTATTTTCTCTTCCAGGATCATTTCAGAAACAAGGTACGGCGATGGGTTCCAACTTCGCCCCAAATGATGCCAATATTTTTATGAATGTGTTTGAAGAGAAATTTGTTTTTGAATATTATAAGTTTCATCAATATGGTGTTACATGGTGGCGCTATAGTGATGATATTTTTGGTATGGCGACGTTGGAACCCTTTTAGCCTTTGTTGAGGATCTAAATCGTTGTTCTAAATATATTCAGTTTAAAATATCCTGGAGTGAATCTAGTTGGAATTTTTGGATACTAGAGAGTTTATAGAGATAAAAGAGGTTTGCAGATGGATATCTATAGGAAATCTATTGACCGGAATAATCATAAGATGCACCCCCCATTTCTTTTAAAATCCCTACCTTATAAGTCAATTACTCAGGGTTAAAAGAATAGTGACCGATACAGAAAGATCATCTACTAGATTGAAGGGAATGAGTCGGCTGCTTAAAAATTGAGGATACCCTGACAGCTTAGTACAAGAGAGTTTGGATAGGATATGTTAGAAGTCTAGATGTGATTTACTTAAAGGAATAGTCTAGTGAAAATAACTTTCATGATTCAGCAAGGGCAGGCAATTTTAAGCAACTTTCAAATTTATTATCAATTTCTCTGCGTTCTCTTGCTATCTTAATTTGAAAAGCAATAATATAAGCATATGAACCAGCCTATTTTTGGTTCAGCACCTAGGTAGCACTATCTGATTGGTGTCTAAATGTAGCCACCAATCAGCAAGCGCTACCCAGGTGTTGAACCAACAATGGGCCGGCTCCTAGGCTTACATTCAAATAAAGATACCAAGAGAACAAAGACAAATTGATAATAGGAGTAAATTAGAAAGTTGCTTAAAATTACATGCTCTATCTGAATCATGCAAGTTTTTGTTGACTAGACTATTCCTTTAAGGAAAGAAAGGGTCTTAAAGAGGCTATACAAACAAAGGAAAAAAGTACTTTTGTAACTGAATTTACTAACCAGAGTGAAGATATACTTACAATATTGAGGAGACATTGGTATATCCTCAAATAATGTAATCCCAATGTAGAATTCCTTCATGCCTGCTTTTAAAAAATAACCTTCATTAAGAGATAAATTGATCAAGTCTGATATCGGTGCAGCTAAAACAGGTGGACAAAGATATATATCAGCTAACAAAGGCTGTTACCCCTGTTTGGGTTGTTTTAGCTGTAGTAAAATAATTAAAGGGGCCTCATTTGTCCATCCTCATACAGGTAAATCATTTTATATTAATGGTTATTATAATTGTAAAAGCACATTTTTCGTTTATCTTGTTAAAGGGATAGTCTAGTCAAAATTAAACTTTCATGATTCAGATAGGGTATACAATTTTAAACAACTTTCCAATTTACTTTTATCATACAATTTGCTTTGCTCATTTGGTATTCTTTGCTGCAAGCTAAACCTAGGTAGACTAATACTGATTTCTAAACTGTTAAAAACCACCTCCTATCTCAGTGCATTTTGATAGTTTTTCACAGTTAGAAAGAGTGAGTTCATGTGTGCCATATAGATAACATTGTGCTCACTCCCGTGGAGTTATTTAAGAGTCAGCCCTGATTGGCTAAAATGCATGTCTGTCAAAGGACTGAGGGGGCAGTCTGCAGAGGCTTAGAAAGAAGGCAATCACACAGGTAAAAAGTGTATTAATATAAAAGTGTTAGTTATGCAAAATTGGGGAATGGGTAATAAAGGGATTATTTATCTTTTTAAACAATAAAAATTCTGGAGTAGACTGTCCCTTTAAGTGTCCATGTGGTCTGTTATATGTGGGTAAGACCACTTGGAGAACCCGTGAACGGATGAACGAGCATAAATCCAGGTTAAGGAGGGAAGATTTGGAAGCACCATTATCCTATCATTTTGTTAAGGATGGCCACCAAATTTCTCAGTTCCGTTTTCAAATCATTGAACAAGTATTTCGGTCAAGAAAAGGGTAGGTAATAGGGAAAATTTACGGAAAAGGAGAGAGGTCTTTTTGATCTATTAATTAGGCACTCTGTACCCTAAGGGTCTTAACAGAGACCTTGACTGGTCAGTATTTTTTAAAATTATTTGTATTTAAACATGTTTTTGTGATTTTCATATCTACTTTACCTATGTATTTATTCACACTTTTTTTTGGATTTTGTATTGTAATTTTGGTGAGCTCCTCTAGATGGTGCTGTGATTCTAACAATTAGTTAATTGTACCTGATTATACCTGTCTATATAAACCTGTGAATAATGGCGATGTTGTATTCATCTGACTAAGGAGTTACTCCCGAAAGGTTGTGATTTCTGTTGCTGCCAATAAATGGTTGCTACTCACTATGCTGCTGTCCTTTGTGGATTTCAATTTTCATGAAAGCAAAGCAGTAATAAGAAAAAGTAAAATATATGCTTCACTGTATGGTGAATGAATAAGCTGCACTGTATACTGATGTGATTATCTATACACTGACGAGTATGCTGGGCAGTATAATAATGAAGAGTATCTATACACAGATAAGGACCACATATGTACATGACTATGTATGGACTGGCTGCTATGCCCCCCCAGCACTTGGACCCTGGTGCCACTATACAAGCTGCACCAATGGAAGTTCCGACCCTGTACATACAAATGTAATATAAATAAAATACTTGTACATTTTCCCCCCATCTATAATATGGCCACAGGTGCTTTATCTATACTGTCGCAGTGCTCCTGTGTAATTATTTAAGAAGGCTGGGTATTCCTGTGCTTCATCTATTAAAAAAAAAAATAGTGTAATATACACTTGATTATTCCTCTAAGGTATCATGTAACTAATGTTACAACAACTCCTATTTTAACATTAATAAAGTACACTTTAGGGAGCAGTGCAAACGCCTGACGTATGTTTCGTCCACTGCTTTTTCTATTACAGTACACTATTTTTTTTTAGTAGACGAAGCACGGGAATACACAGCCTTCTTAAATAATTACAAAGGAGCACTGCGACAGTATAGATTAAAGGTAGAGTAAACACCAGATTTTTTGTTGTTTAAAAAGGTAGATAATCCCTTTATTACCCATTCCCCAATTTTGCACAACCAACACAGTTATAATAATATACTTTTTACCTCTGTGATTACCTTGTATCTATAGCTCTGCAAACTGCCCCCTTATTTCAGTTCTTTTGACAGACTTGCATTTTTAGCCAATCAGTGCTTGCTCTTAGGAGCTTCACGTGCCTGAGCTCAATGTTAT
Organism: Bombina bombina; assembly: GCF_027579735.1. Classification (NCBI taxonomy): domain Eukaryota; kingdom Metazoa; phylum Chordata; class Amphibia; order Anura; family Bombinatoridae; genus Bombina; species Bombina bombina. The sequence continues at coordinate 992,487,496 of NC_069500.1, forward strand.
CTATATGAAACACATGAACTAACACCCTCTAGTGGTGAAAAACTGTCAAAATGCTTTCAGATTAGAGGTGGCCTTCAAGGTCTAAGAAATTAGCATATATACCTCCTAGATTTAGTTTTCAACTAAGAATACCAAGAGAACAAAGCAAAATTGGTAATAAAAGTAAATTGGAAAGTTGTTTAAAACTACATGCCCTATTTAAATCATGAAAGGTTTTTTTTTTACTTGACTTTCCCTTTAAGCCCTTGTTGAATATATATATAGATAGGGATCTTTTTAATGGTCGCAGTGCACTGTGTAATGGGAATAATTACCCAGTTTTGTGCTTGTCTAAATTGTACCTATACTCCAGTCTCATTATAGTTTAAATAGATATTTACACACCTTGGGAGCACTACATTTGTTTATGTTTTTAAATGATTTTAAGTGATTTTCACCTTTTTAACGATTTATTAAAAGCTATGTTTTATTTTTAGCCCTCCTTATCCTCCTCTTTGTTACTGTATACATCTACCCTGATAGTTTTACAGTGTGCCCAAAAGTGTTATCACTTTATACAATTTACTGGCACTAGGCACTGCCCTCCATGGACATATAGCTTTACCCTAGGAGGGATTGGGTAGTTTGTATCAAACCACTCCTCCTGACTAGCATCAGGATTATTGTACTTGTCTTCAGATAGCTCCCAGTAGTGCATAGCTGCCCCTTCAAATAAGGATACCAAGAGAAATAAGCAAATTGGATAACAGAAGTAAAGAGGAAAGTTATTTAAAATCACATGCTCTATTTGAATCATGAAAAATAAGAAAAAGAAAAATGTTGGGTTTCATGTCCCTTTAAAATGTCCAGTAAGTAGCAACGCCTTCTCTTTTACTCTTTGCTGCTCAGAGAGTTAAGTATAATATTGTTTTGGTGCATAAATAAAGTGATTAACTATTTTCTATCTTTCCCTTTTTTTTGTTCATTCATATTTAAATTCTTATTTTAATTATTATTATTTAAATTGTTTATATTTTTCTTTTATTTCCTTTTTTTCTTGCAAACTGTATTACTTTTTACTTTCATTTTATCTTTGTATTTTTACATATTTTTTCCACCTTTACTCTTACTTACTTCTCCAGGTGTCTTTATTCTTCTTTGCAAAGGTTCTCTGTTGCGGCTGCCATTTTCTTTCCTATTATGACATTGTAACACCTCCTTTTGAGTTACGTATTTCCTCACGTCCACTTTTCTGTCAATCTCCTCCTACTGTTTATACCACCCTCTTCAATTGCTTAAAGGGCCACTGTAAGTAAATATTTTCTATGCCTGTTACTAACTAACTACCCCAAATACGCTTTTTATCAATAGCATTTCATTAACATATCTCTACCGTATATCAGAAATCTTGTCTGCAAATTTAATTGTTTTCAAACCCACTCCGTGGGTATACTTTGCTCTGTACCAATCCCTTTACAATACCTAGGTTTCAAAATGGCGCTTTAAACACAAAGTTATTGGTTTAAGTATTTTGAACATGCAGTGCTGAAAATAGTGGGCCAGATAACGTGACATCATCGGCGAATAAAGATATAACTTTTAGAACGTTATGAAACTTCGTTTTGGAGAAAATATAGGTCAGTAGGTTTTAATTAATGTTTATTAACTTTAATATGTTAGTTGTTTAGCTTAAAAATTATAACAGAAAGTAATCCTTTAACCCCTTAACGACCGAGGACGTGCAGGGTACGTCCTCAAAAAAAAGGCAGTTAATGCCTGAGGACGTACCCTGCACGTCCTCGGTGTGGAAAGCAGCTGGAAGCGATCCTGTTTGCTTCCAGCTGCTTTCCGGTTATTGCAGTGATGCCTCGATATGGAGGCATCCTGCAATAACCTTTTGAAGCCATCCGGTGCAGAGAGAGCCACTCTGTGGCCCTCTCTGCACCGGAGATCGGTGGCTTCCTTCGTTGGTGGGTGGGAGCATTACCGGGAGGCGGGTGGCGGCCATCGATTGCCCTGGAGATGTGGAGGGGGGCGGGATCGTGGGCGGGGATGCCCGGGGGCGCGCACGGACGCGCGCGCGTGCACGGGAGGGCGGGGGCGGGCGCGTGCACGGGGAGGGAGCGGGTGGGAACCGCTACACTACAGAAAAAGGTGCAATCAGTTTAAAATAACTGAAGAAAAAAAACAATCAATGAGGTGGTTGGGGTTTGTGGTGGTGGTGGGGGGGGGGTTTGGGGAAGCTACACTACAGAAAAAAAAAAACTTAAGAAAAAAAAGCACTTTTTAGTATAAGATGGGTACTGGCAGACAGCTGCCAGTACCCAAGATGGCCCCAATAAGGCAGATAGGGAAGGTTATAAAGCTGTTTTGGGGGGGATCAGGGAGGTTGGAGGCTAAGGGGGGTCCTATACAGCAGAATAATTATTATTTTTTAAAAAAAAAAAACCTATACCCCCCAAAAAGCTTTTATTTTAGTACTGGCAGACTTTCTGCCAGTACTTAAGATGGCGGGGACAATTGTGGGGTGGGGGAGGGAAGGGAGCTGTTTGGGAGGGATCAGGGGGTCTGATGTGTCAGGTGGGAGGCTGATCTCTACACTAAAGCTAAAATTAACCCTGCAAGCTCCCTACAAACTTCCTAATTAACCCCTTCACTGCTAGCCATAATACACGTGTGATGCGCAGCAGCATTTTGCGGCCTTCTAATTACCAGAAAGCAACACCAAAGTCATATATATCTGCTATTTCTGAACAAAGGGGATCCCAGAGAAGCATTTACAACCATTTGTGCCATAATTGCACAAGCTGTTTGTAAATGATTTCAGTGAGAATCCTAAAATTGTGAAAAATTTAACATTTTTTTTTTATTTGATCGCATTTGGCGGTGAAATGGTGGCATGAAATATACCAAAATGGGCCTAGATCATTACTTTGGGTTGTCTACTACACTACACTAAAGCTAAAATTAACCATACAAGCTCCCTACAAGCTCCCTAATTAACCCCTGCACTGCTGGGCATAATACACGTGTGGTGCGCAGCGGCATTTAGCGGCCTTCTAATTACCAAAAAGCAATGCCAAAGCCATATATGTCTGCTATTTCTGAACAAAGGGGATCCCAGAGAAGCATTTACAACCATTTGTGCCATAATTGCACAATCTGTTTGTAAATAATTTCAGTGAGAAACCGAAAGTTTGTGAAAAAATTTGTGAAAAAGTGAACGATATTTTGTATTTGATCGCATTTGGCGGTGAAATGGTGGCATGAAATATACCAAAATTGGCCTAGATTAATACTTTGGGATGTCTTCTAAAAAAAAATATATACATGTCAATAGATATTCAGGGATTCCTGAAAGATATTAGTGTTCCAATGTAACTAGCGCTAATTTTGAAAAAAAGTAGTTTGGAAATAGCAAAATGCTACTTGTATTTATGGCCCTATAGCTTTCAAAAAAAGCAAAGAACATGTAAATATTAGGTATTTCTAAACTCAGGACAAAATTTAGAAACTATTTAGCATGTTTTTTTTTTGGTGGTTGTAGATGTGTAACAGATTTTGGGGGTCAAAGTTAAAAAAAGTGTGTTTTTTTCCATTTTTTCCTCATATTTTATAATTTTTTTTATAGTAAATTATAAGATATGATGAAAATAATGGTATTTTTAGAAAGTTAATTTAATGGCGAGAAAAACGGTATATAATATGTGTGGGTACAGTAAATGAGTAAGAGGGAAATTACAGCTAAACACAAACACCGCAAAAATGTAAAAATAGCCTTGGTCCCAAACGGACAGAAAATGGAAAAGTGCTGTGGTCATTAAGGGGTTAAGCCACTGACAGGCACAGTTTGTCTATTTCAAAGACACATTTTATGCAATTTTAAACATTTTATGCAATTTATCAGTTTTGTTTAACAACTTTAATTAAGTAATAGAATTGTTTTTCCTATCAATTATATTTCTTTTGAGACTGTTATTATATTTGTTATTAGTTATAAATAGTTTTTATTAAGCTTATTATAATAAGACTTTTATTCATTATTAATTATTAATTTTATATTCAATTTAAATTTATTTTTTCTGCTTTTTAGTTATTAATCTCTTTCATCATGTCTGATAATAATAAAACACATTATTCTGAAAGATTAATAGCTTGTTGGAGCCTTTTAAACAGCAAATGTTACAGATACAATTCTGTAATTAATTCTGTTAATGGAATGCAGGATTCAATTCCCAGAAAAGCAACTCATAAAACAAAACATTTAATTAAACCTGCTGCAAAAACTAATTCTCAAAATTTTTTAAGAGAATTAAGTGACGTCAGCTTTGTTCTGACATTTCCAAATCTGCTATTTAGCGCAGAAATAATATTTCCTCTGGTTCAGACAGTAATTCTAATATTGTTTTTAAAAAGAGACTTTTCTTTAGTAATTTAGCTCTTACATAAATACATTTAATTAATTAAATAACATTAAAACCAATACCAGAAAAATCTTTTACCAGTCTCAAAAACCTCAGAGTTTTTCACAGGGCTGGAAAGGGCGAAAAACGCTTTTCTAGTTGCAATTCAAACACCTCTAAGTCTCACTTCAATAACTTTGTCCCCCCTCATCCTCCCATACAAACATTTTTCCAACATGATCAAGGAGGCCAGTTACTAGAGCATTCAGGTTCAGACCTTCTAGAAGACCCTACCAAGGTAAGTTTTCTCACCTCTCACTCCACAATTTTTTCTCATCAAAAATAGGGGCAGGCTTATGTTGTTTCTAACAGAATGGCAAAATATCACTACAGATCAATGGGTGCTAGAAGCAGTATCTAGCATTCCTCTAGCTTTCATTCACTCTCCTTTCCAACATTAAATTCCTATCTCTGTAACATTTTCAAAAGAAGACCAATCTCTTTTAGACAAAAAGATTTCTGATCTGATATCAAAGAACATATAGAACTAGCCCCTTCTCAGATAGGTTCTTTCATAAGCAACATGTTTCTAGTAAAAAGGAAAGAAGGCTCATTCCATCCAGTCATAAACCTAAGGGATTTGATTTATTTTCTGGTTTCAACTATTTCAAAATGGAGTGCATACATTTATTAAGAGATTGTCTTTACAACAAAGATTGGCTTGGAAGATTGGACTTAAAAGACACTTACCTAACAGTTCCTATTCATTCAGGTTTCATTAAATATCTAAGATTCCTATGGAAAGATTCCCTCTGGCAATTTACTTGTCTTTCATTTTGCCTTTTTTCAGCTCCATGGGCATTTACAAAGATACTGAAACTTGTTACTGCTTGGCTTCGAAAGAGAGGAATTTGTCTGAAAATGTATCTAGACAAAATTCTTCTTATTCACCAATCTCCTTCTATTCTCAAAGATCACGTATCCCTCACAATTCATCTTCTTCGGAGACTGGGTTTCAGTATCAATTTAAAAAAAAATCCTCTTTGATTCCTTCTCAAAAGTTTGTTTTTTTGGGTTTCAATATAAATACTATGTCAGTTACCCTTAGTCTTCCGCAAGAATATAAAGAATAAGATTTCATACATTCTCAAAAATATATCCCCCCCCCCGTCTTTTAGCCAGAATAATTGGTCTCCTATCTTCAACCATTCAAGCAATTTTTCCTTCTCCAAATCACTACAGGGCTCTTCACTGACTGAAGATTTCTTATCTTCTGAAAGGTTTCTCTTATCATCAGATATTTCCTTATCCAAAGAAGCTATAAAGGAATTAAATTGGTGGCTTCTAAATGTAGAATCTTGGAATGGCAAGGCGATTTTCGGCAGTTCCCCAGACTTAGTAATAGAATCAGACACAAGCAAATTGGGTTGGGGTGCAAGATGTGGTTCCCAAATTACGAGTGGAAATTGTCTCATTCAGAGAAAAAGTTACATATCAATTGCTGAGAACTTTTAGCAGGAGCTTTTGCAATACAGAGTTTTGTAAGACACAGTCACCTTAAAACTATTTTGCTTCGTATGGACAACATTTTTGCAATTCGTTATATCAATCATCTGGGAGGAACTGCCTCAAAAATGTTATCAAATGTAACCAAACATTTCATTCACAATTGTTTATGTCAAAATATATCTATACAAGCAGAATACATTCTGGGTCTCAACAATCACATGGCAGACTGAGGATCCAGATGCCTCACTGACTTCAGTGATTGGCAGTTGAACTCCATAATATTTCAGAGAATTCAGATTTTATGAGGTCCCTTTCTATAGATCTTTTTGCATCATGACTGAATCGCCAAGTTCTCCCATATTTCAGTTGGAGACCGGATCCTCAGGCTCTAGCCATAGATGTCTTTCTCCAACAATGGCTAAAAACAGAAGCTATACCTTCACTCCTTTTTCAATGATTTTTCAAGCCTTCTATTTGTCAAATGACAACAAATCTCTCTTCTGATAATAACCCCATTATGGCAAACACAAGTATGGTATCCTCTTCTTCTAGAAATGTCTTTCCTTCATCCTATCCTATTAACAAGCCAATCGGACCTCATCACAGATCCATCTGCTCAATTTCACACCCTAGTTCTTCAAGGCAAATTACAGCTTAAAAAAAGACAGTAGATATGAAAAAATAAGCGCAAAAAAAACTGTGGTTAAAGCTCTTCTAGTGTAATATATGTCCCCCACATATAAAAGATCAAATTGATGAGGCCACTAACCCTATTTGAAGCACAATGCCTAGCTCAAGGTACATTGAGACACACACTATCTATAGCAAAACGCATAATAACAACAGGTAGAGACCAAGAACAGCCGTCATTTACACACAAATGGCACAAGGAATTAGAAATTGAATTAGATAATGCCACATGGAAACGCATTTTTCACTCCACCAAAACTACTTCTACATCAGCCAAAATTATAGAACTAAATTACAAAATAATGTCAAGATGGTACCTCACTCCATCACGCTTAAAAAGCATATACCCAACAGTGTCAGACAGATGTTGGAGAGGGTGTGGTCTCAAGGGATCCATGTCACACATATGGTGGAGTTGCCCAATTATTCGCCCCTTTTGGGACCAAATCGAATCCTTCCTAAAACATTTACTTACCCCTACATTTAAGCTTAAGCCAACCACAGTACTCCTAAATTTACCAATCCCAAAACTGTGCCGAATTCGCCAACACCTTCTACAATTTATTCTTAATTCAGCTAAAACCGTGATAGCCCGAAATTGGAAAAATCCAACAGCTCCCACACTACAAGAATGGCTTCATCACTTTGAAGAGACACTAGCATTAGAGGAATATGGTTTTTTCAGAACCCAAAGATTAGAGATGTTCTTAAACATTAAATTTTACTGGGATACAATTAAACAAAAGCAATTTGGTAGTCAACCCTGAAAGAACAGATACCTAAAGCCATTAGTCCTGTAGAATACAGTTAGATTGGAAGCATGCCTTTGGTTCAGACTGACATAAGGGTTTACATACTGTGAAGTGAATTGAAGATGACATTGTATAATGACAGCCCCATTCTATAAAATAATAAAATGGATGGTAATATGACAATAAGGGATTCCAGCATAAAGATTTATGTAAGACTGTAATTACTCATGATATTCTGCAATGCTTATATACTTGTTGTATGACTTGATGTTATTGTTGTTTATTGTTTATTCTTCTGTAAAATCAATAAAAACTATTTTTCAAAAAAATAAAAGATCAAATTGAAAAAAGGAAAGGTTCTAGGAAAAGTGCTATAGAGCTAAACCCAATGAAGGAATATATATGTATGTATGGTGTCACTATGTGTAAAAAAAAGAGCACAGATGTCTAGCAGGTGAAATTCATAAACAATAAAATTTAATGTAAACATACATAAAGTCAATCTGTATCTATATGCCTATATAGCAAACTACATCATGCATAATTCATATATTACAAAATACTGATGAATAAAAGACTGCAGTCTCAAAAATGGGGTTTGTGCACAAACCATAAAATAGTGAAATATACAAATAATCTTACTTGTCTAGGCAAGTGAGTTATTAAGTGTATATTTCACTATTTTATGGTTTTTAGTAATTTTATTAAAAGTTATGTTTTAATCTTAGGTTCCATCGTGCAACCTTTGTAATCAAAGTGTGTGCCAAGGTGTTATTTTTTTCTACTTTGTGTTTAAATATTTGGAAGATCTCTTGATTTTGTACCTCCGAGACTATTTTAGTTATGAACCGCTGAGACGTTGTCCATCTGAAGGAGAATGGGCACTGGAGAAGAAGTTGAATGAAACTCTTGAACGTGAAGGATCCTGCCAAAAGTTACAAACTGTTTATATGGAACTTTTTCTCCTAGAATGTCCATTTTACCCCAGTGATACAAGGGCCACAACGAGCACCCCAACCGGATCCGCTTGCATCCGATTATATTATTAAATCTGGAGAGCTGACAAAAATGACTCTCCCATTCCAGCCTTCCATGTTGGAGAGCCACCAAATGAGTTCCTCTCTTGCTTCCGACAATAATAAAATGATATGAATGTAAGAAAACACCTTTTTGTAAGTGAGATATTTCTAGTCATTGACGTTTGCGATAATGTAAGGAGGCAGGGAAAATAGCCTAAATAGAGAATGAAAGTAACCCTACTATCCTTGCTTTTATTCTGATAGAGGTATTGATTGTTTTGATAAAGTTTTGGAAATTTCTTTCTTTATGTTTTTTTTTTATCTTTTGAGAGAGAAGACTGGGGTTTATTTTATAGTGTGTATTTGGAAACCTAGAAAAACTATGGATTTGAAAGTGTAAAAATGTTTCTTTGTTGACAATGAAACAAAGGTTTTCTAAAAGAGAGATAGTTATCCCTAATTGGTGTTGAAGAGAGAGAAAATCTGATTCATAATAAGGATGCCGTCTAAATAAATTCTGAGTGATTTCCTCTGAGTCGTAACCATGACACCACTGGTTTCAAAAGTGTTTTGAAAATCCAAGGTGCTTAGGAAAGACAGAAAGGAAGGCAGGTAAAACTCTGGTATTGTTTTTTTTCCAACAGAAAGTCAACAATTTCCAATGTTCCTGAGCAATTGGAACAAAAATGTAAGCTTCTGAGAGATCTAGCCTTACTAACCAAATATTTGTCTATCAAGCATTCCCTAAGAAGATGAATACCCTCCATTTAGAAATGATGAAAGACAATGTAAGGGATTTTGAATTTATCACAGGATGAAATTGTCCATTTTTCTTTTTTTCACCAGAAACAAATTGCTTAGGTAAAGATCTTGAGAAAAAGAAACAGGGACTATATTTTATTTTTTAAAGATTTGAAATTTCTGACTGAACCAGAATTTTGTCTGATTTGGAAAAATGAATTGGATTTGGGTAAACAATCTGAACAGGAAGAGAAATTAACTTGATTTGGATTCCGAAAACAGCTTGAAGAATCCATTGGTCTTGGGTTATATAAGACCAATTATTAGAAAAATAGAGTAGTCTTCCACCAATTATATGAGGGGAAAAAAGGGGAAGCAAAGGAAAAGGAAGAAATACCTTGTGTATTGCAGGATATACCCTCTAAAGCGCAAACCTCTCTTGTCCAGGGACAAGATCTCATTGGAAAAAAACTGGAAGGTGGGCTTTGGGTTCTGTCTCTGACAGTTGTAATATAGTTGGATAAATTGTTGTTGGGAGTGATAATATGGAGGTCTGTTTCAGAATAAGGCTTGGCCCGGGAAAATGACCTCTGATTTTCCTGGCCCCTTCAGAGAAATTGTTTTGAGCACATATTTTCTTAAAGGATGTTTTCACTTTATTCAAAGTTGAAAAGGTATTAGTGTATGTATTTAAATCCTTCAAAAAGGAATCACCAAAAAGAAGGCCATTGTCATGTTCTGTCTCAGGATATTTTGTGAGAGCCTCATTGTCTGGAACAGTTGCTTTAAATGAAGATTAGTAGAAGCTATATAGATTGAAAAGATAACAGATTTATTTAAATAATAAAATACTTCGAATGAGCATATACTTCCAGGGTATTTTAAATATGTACTATTCAGGTATGTTATGTCCACATACGCCAGGAGTGGAAAGGAACAAACAAGTAGGCAGAGATGCAGATTCAAAAGGAAAGTCTTTCTCCTGGTAATAACTGAAGTGCTGGATTTTGCACAAGGCAGGAAACAAACTTGTAAACAGGGTAGCAGGTTCAAAGGTAAAGTCTTTCTCCTGGTAAAACTGAAGTGCAGGAATTTGCACAAGGCAGGAAACAAACTTGTAATCAGTGTAACAGATTCAAATATTAAGTTTTTCCCCTGTTAAAGGATTAAGTGCAGGAATTTGCACAAGGCAGGAAACACACTTGCAAACAATGTAGCAGGTTAAAAGGTGAAATCTTCCTCCAAATCGATACTGAAGTACAGGAAACAGGTTCTGGCTTGTGACAAAACAGAAACAATGTGAAGACAATGTGCAGCCTAACAGCCAGCCTTAAATAGGGAGGTTTTGCACAAGATTGGCTCAGAGTATATCCAAAATTGAGAGCACCTGTGTTCAGACCCAGCTCTTGCATAAAGGCAACTACGCAACCGCCTTAGGTGCACCAGCAGTGGGGCGCAAAATTGGAGAGCTCAGTCAGAGGAGTGTTTTATAATTATTATTTTTTATACATTTTATCAGTGTCAGAACTTCCAGGGTCCAAAAGGTTGCATAAACCATTTGCAGCCACCGGACCCTGGAGATCCTCCACTTAGGACTCCCAGCAGGCAGCAGCACTGTTTCCCTCTTAGGTACCACTGTACTGTGCCAGCAGTCAGTGCCTGTATAAGCTCCTCCTCCATCCAGTCCCTAAAGTGCCGTGCTCTCACTGCTCTGTCAACTCTCACCCACCCAGGCCTGGCACTTGCATAAAGGCAAACGGTTCACAGCAAACATAGCTTGTTCGCGTTTGTGGGCGAACACATGGCAATGTTCGATCCGCCCCTATGTGTCATCATTGTGGAAACTTTGACCCTTTATGTCACAGCCGCCTGACACATTAGAGCCAATCAACATCAGACACTCCCTCACAGACACTCCCAGCTACTCAGAATCCGCCATTTTAGACTCATAACGACCTTGCTTTTTTAATGAGAGGACGTGTTGTGTTTTTGCTCCTGACATTAATAGGAAAAACATAGCTAGGCTAGTGTGTTTACAGTCCAGAAGGACTCCACTCATCTCTGCTGCAAGCACAGCACCCCAAAAAGCCCTTTTTAGGGCTATATTTCGTGCCGTTTTTTTTTTTTTCTATTTTTTTTTATTAGCATTTGCCTGGCTTTCAGCTGTGTGTTTAAGGCTCACAGCATATGCTGTGACTACTGCCACCACTGATATCTTCCTAACAACATTAGTTTAAATTTAACTAACCCAAAAATTTAATTATTTTTCTAGTCTATTTTTTTTTCATTTTCTATCAGGCCAGTGTCACACAGCATATACTCTGGTTCATTGCTCTGTGCCAGCCAGCAGCCACCAGTGTTAATATCCGTTTATAACATTATTTTAAATTTAAAAAAAAAAAAAAACCCACAAAAAAATATTTTGCTAGTGTAATCTAATTACATTTACTATCATGCCTGTGTCTGTCAGGCTCACTCAGCATTAATATACCATTAATATACCTCATTTTTTTCAGTCTTTTGGTTAATTGGTCTGTGCCAGGCAGCCACCCAGCACTCATATCTATTCTTCTTCCCCTTAATTTTAATATATAAAAAAAAAAGTTTAAATTGGTTTGCTAGTGTAATCTAATATAATTTTCTATCCGGCCTGTGTGTTTTGCTGACATAGAGAGCCTACTGTGTTTACTTGCTGCCCTCCCTAGTCTATGAGCCACGACTCATATGTGTTTAAGCTTTTTTTAATTCCCCCCCCAAAAAAATAATTTCAATCATTTTTCTAGTGTAATCTAATAGTATTTTCTATTAGGCGTGTATGTATCCGACTTACAGAGCCTACTGTTTTTAATAACTGCCCTTCCAAGGCTATCAACCACGACTCATATGTATGTGCTTAACCTTTTTCTTAAAATTTCCAAAAAAAAGTCTTTAAATCATTATGCTAGTGTAATCTAATTGTATTTTCTATCAGGCCTGTGTCTAACTGTCTATCTGACTTACACAGCATACTGTTGTTATAATTGCTGCCCTACGTAGCAGCCAGCCAGTGCGACCACTCATAGAGTCATATGTGCATTGCACTTCTTAACATAATTTTAATATTAAAATCTAAAATTTTAAAATATTTTGCTAGTGTAATCTAACTTAATTTTCTATCAGTCCTGTATTTTTGTCACTTACACAGCATACTGTGTTAAATTGCTGCCCTACCTACCATCCACGACTCATATCTGCCAGCCTGTCTGCCAGGCCCAAGTATCCAATTAGTGGCACCAATCACAATTCTTGTAACAGTAATTAAAAAAAAAAAATCATAATTTTTTGGACTGCAAATATTCAGTGCAATTGAATTTCATTTACCTCCTGCCTGCCACTGCCAGCCTTTTGTGCCAGGCCGTCTAGCCAACTATTTACACCAATCATAATTGTTGTCACAGACAGTATAGTTAGTAATTTAAATAAAACAAATTTTTAGTGTTGATCTTAATCCTCAGTTTGCTCGTGCCCTAGAATTGCACTTTTCTACTGCCTTCCAAGCCTGTGTGCCAGGCCTACTTGAAAAATATTTACACCAATCATAGTTGTTGTGACAGTATTCTTAATAATTAAAAATTAAAATTGTTGGTAATAGTTGTTGTGAATCCTCAGTTTGCTGGTGCCAGTGAATAGCACTTTCCTCCTGCCTTGCAGCCTGCTGTGAGCCAGGCCCACCTAGCCAATTGTTGTCAGCAATCATATTTCTGTTAACAGTATTGCAAAAATTGTCAATCATCACTGTTTAGACTGTCAGTAATCAGTCTCCTAGTGTCCTTGAATTGCATCTACCTCCTGCCTGCCATCCTTTTGTGCCAGGCCGTCTTGCCAACTATTTACACCAATCCTAATTTTTTGTCACAGTATAGTTACTAATTAAAATTAAAAAAATCTTGATTGTTGATGATCTTAATCCTCAGTTGGCTCGTGCCCTAGAATTGCACTTTTCTACAGCCTTCCAAGCCTGTGTGCCAGGCCTACTTAAAAAATATTTACACCAATCATATTTGTTGTGACAGTATTCTAATAATTAAAAATTAAAATTTTTGGTAATAGTTGTTGTGAATCCTCAGTTTGCTGGTGCCATTGAATAGCACTTTCCTCCTGCCTTGCAGCCTGCTGTGAGCCAGGCCCACCTAGCCAATTGTTGTCAGCAATCATATTTCTGTTAACAGTATTGCAAAAATTGTCAATCATCACTGTTTAGACTGTCAGTAATCAGTCTCCTAGTGTCCTTGAATTGCATCTACCTCCTGCCTGCCATCCTTTTGTGCCAGGCCGTCTTGCCAACTATTTACACCAATCCTAATTTTTTGTCACAGTATAGTTACTAATTAAAATTAAAAAAATCTTGATTGTTGATGATCTTAATCCTCAGTTTGCTCGTGCCCTAGAATTGCACGTTTTTACTTCCTTCCAAGCCTTTGTGCCAGGCCTACTTAAAAAATATTTACACCAATCATATTTGTTGTGACAGTATTCTAATAATTAAAAATTAAAAAGGCCTGAGGATAAATAAGTGTAACGGGTGTCTAATCAATTTTTTTTTCTATTTCACGGGTCATATAAATGATCTGTGGGTTTCTAAAATCAATGCCTTTCCTGTAATCTATTATTCAAAAGGATGACATATCTCGTCTTTCATGCTGTTGTTTCGGTTGAGGCTCCGGGAACCTCTTATTAAAAATGCCTGAGGATAAATAAGTGTAACGGGTGTCTAATGAATGTTTTTTTCTATTTCAAGGGTCATATAAATGATCTCTGGGATTCTAAAATCAATGCCTTTCCTGTAATCTATTATTCAAAAGGATGACATATCTCCTCTTTCATGCTGTTGTTTTGGTTGAGGCTCCGGGAACCTCTTATTAAAAAGGCCTGAGGATAAATAAGTGTAACGGGTGTCTAATCAATGTTTTTTTCTATTTCACGGTTGCAAATAATGATCTGTGGGTTTCTAAAATCAATGCCTTTCCTGTAATCTATTATTCAAAAGGATGACATATCTCCTCTTTCATGCTGTTGTTTCGGTTGAGGCTCCGGGACCCTCTTATTAAACAGGCCTGAGGATAAATAAGTGTAACGGGTGTCTAATCAATGTTTTTTTCTATTTCCCGGGTCATATAAATGATCTCTGGGATTCTAAAATCAATGCCTTAACTGTAATCAATTGTTCACAAGGATGCCATATGTCCTCTTTCATGCTGTTGTTTCAGTTGAGGCTCCGGGAGCCTCTTATAAAAAGGCCTAAGGATAAAGAAGTGTGCTGGGTGTCCAATCAATGTTTTTTTTTATTTCACAGTTGCAAAAAAATTATCTATGGCTTTGTAAAATCTATGCCTTACCTGTCATCTATTGTTCAAAAGGATGCCATATGTCATCTTTCCTGCTGTTGTTTTTGTTGGGGGTCTGGAACACTATTCTAAAAAGGCAGAAGGAGAATGACCTGTACGGTACTGGGTGTCCAATCATGTTTTTGTTTTCTATTTCACGGTTCATAATAAATATCGCTGTGTAACTAAAATCAATGCCATACCCGTACTCGGTTGTTCAAAAGGATGGCATATGTGTTGTTTCATTCTGTTGTGGTTGTTGAGGGTCGTGGCCGTGGGACAGCGTATAAAACGGCTGAAGGAGAACAACCTGTACAGCCTTGCTCCTCTTTTTAGGCAGGCCAGCTCTTTGCATACATGCCCACAGACTCTGTAACGCATGCCTCTTTTAGGGAGAGGTGCAGCCATAATGCAGGGTCAGAACCTCTGCCTGCAACTGTTATACTCGATTTTGCGAAAGGAAGTAAGCTTACCATGGTTCCCTGCACGCACGAATTGTTGTTATATTTTGGTGAGGGTAATCATGATGGCCATGTAGACCACCACCACTGAGAGTCCTGGAAGTACCAGGGATGAGATGAAAGAGCTAAGAATAGTAGAACTTGAAACAACAGAGTTAGCCATGGGTGTTAGTGCAAAACCGCTTGGCTTTTTTTTGGCTTTGGGTGCGGCTATTCATGCAGGCCATATAGAGCTGCCACCATTCGGTGTCGTATCAGCTATTAAACTAATAAGAACAGTACTACCAAAATACAGCCAATGAAGGGCCTTAGGAAGACTGAGCCAAGGTTGGATTGTAGTATTTGGTTAAGCTAATCATGATGGCCATGTAGACCACCACCACTGAGAGTCCTGGAAGTAACAGGGATGAGATGAAAGAGCTAAGAATAGTAGAACTTGAAACAACAGAGTTAGCCATGGGTGTTAGTGCAAAACCGCTTGGCTTTTTTTTGGCTTTGGGTGCGGCTATTCATGCAGGCCATATAGAGCTGCCAACATTCGGTGTCGTATCAGCTATTAAACTAATAAGAACAGTACTACCAAAATACAGCCAATGAAGGGCCTTAGGAAGACTGAGCCAAGGTTGGATTGTAGTATTTGGTTAGGCTAATCATGATGGCCATGTAGACCACCACCGAGAGTCCTGGAAGTAACAGGGATGATGAGATGAAAGTGCTAAGAATAGTACTACTTGAAACAACAGAGTTAGCCATGGGTGTTAATCCAAGACCGCTTGGATTTATTTTTGTATTGGGTGCGGCTAATCATGCAGGGCATATAGAGCTGCCACCATTCGGTGTTGTATCAGCTATAAAAATAATAAGAACTATACTATCAAAATACAGACAATGAAGGGCCTATGAAGACTGAGCAAAGGTTGGATTGTAGTATTTTGTTCGGCTAATCATGATGGCCATGTAGACCACCCGTAACAGGGATGAAAGTGCTAAGAATAGTACTAATTGAAACAACCGAGTTAGCCATGGGTGTTAGTCTAAGACCACTCTGCTTTTTTTTGGATTTGGGTGCAGCTAATCATGAAGGACAGATAGACCTGCCACCATTTGGTGTTGTAACAGGTATAAAACTGCAAAGAACAGTACTACTTAACACAACCTACTTACCATGGGTCCCAGAGCATATGTTTGGTTGTTATATTTTGTAAGGGTAATCATGCAGGCAATATAGACCTCCACCAATAGGGTGAGTATGAGTAACAGCTATTAAAATGCGAAGGACATTACTAATTAACACAACATAGTTTTGTCGCATACCAAGAGCAGATGTCTTATTATTATATTTTGTATGGGTAATCATCCAGGCCGTATAGACCTCACCAAATAGGGGGAGTTACAGAGATTAAAGTGCTAAGAATGGTAGTACTTAAAACACAACCTAGTTAAAATAGGTAGCAGACCGCATGTCTTATTATTATAATTTTTCAGGGTAATCTGGCAGGCCATGTAGAACACCCCCGATAGGGGGGGGGGGGGCAGGGATTAAAGTGCTAAGGAAAGTACTAATTAACACAAGCTAGTTGGGTCCAAGAACGCATGTTTAATTATTAGACTTTATTAGGGTAATTATATATCTAACAAATCTATCTATTTCTCTTCTATCGATTCTATCTAACTATCAATCTATGTATATCTATCTATCCTATCTATCAATCTATCTTCTGTCCGGGATGTTTTGAGACAGCCACTTTGGGAATGTTAGTTGATTTAGACCCATTATGGCTTAAAAGCAGACTCTGCATAAACTATGTAATTTTCCATGGGAGTTTTGCCAGGGATCCCCCTCCAGCATGCGACAGTCCAGGTGTTAGTACCCTTGAAACAACTTTTCCATCACTATTGTGGCCAGAAAGAGTCCTTGTAGGTTTTAAAGTTTGCCTGTCTATTGAATTCAATGGCGGTTCGCGGGTTCGCAAACAATACCGGGTTCGCGACATCACTACTTCCAGGGTCCAAAAGGTTGCATAAACCATTTGCTAGCTTTAAATATCAGTACCAGCATGATATTATATATATATATATATATATATATATATATAAATCCAGAGAAAAGAGCACTCACCGGGCCTTTAAACATAAAAATCAGTAATTCTTTATTTTACCATAAGGTGACGTTTCTGGGACTTTAACCCCGTCCTCAGACCATACAAACAGGTATACATGCCTCTCTCCTTAAATACGCAACACCAACTACTCACGCCGCAGAACCGGAAGTCAACCGGCGTCCTGACTGCACTAATGCGCATACTCAGTCTGTCGTTATGGCAACCGGACGTGGCATAACTGAAAAAACACCACAAGTCAATATTCTAAGTGCAATGCAATATGGAGAGTGTCAGTTAATATATATAAGAGACATACAACTAGTCTGTATTCCTAAATTATGTACATTCTTACTAGCAATGGTAATCCAATTATCATTAACGCAATTAATAGGAAATAAGACTGTAAATTATATTGCCGTATTACAATCTAATGCACTATATACAGGGAGTGCAGAATTATTAGGCAAATGAGTATTTTAACCACATCATCCTCTTTATGCATGTTGTCTTACTCCAAGCTGTATAGGCTCGAAAGCCTACTACCAATTAAGCATATTAGGTGATGTGCATCTCTGTAATGAGAAGGGGTGTGGTCTAATGACATCAACACCCTATATCAGGTGTGCATAATTATTAGGCAACTTCCTTTCCTTTGGCAAAATTGGTCAAAAGAAGGACTTGACAGGCTCAGAAAAGTAAAAAATAGTGAGATATCTTGCAGAGGGATGCAGCACTCTTAAAATTGCAAAGCTTCTGAAGCGTGATCATCGAACAATCAAGCGTTTCATTCAAAATAGTCAACAGGGTCGCAAGATAACTGCCCATGAACTGAGAAAAGTCAAGCGTGCAGCTGCCAAGATGCCACTTGCCACCAGTTTGGCCATATTTCAGAGCTGCAACATCACTGGAGTGCCCAAAAGCACAAGGTGTGCAATACTCAGAGACATGGCCAAGGTAAGAAAGGCTGAAAGACGACCACCACTGAACAAGACACACAAGCTGAAACGTCAAGACTGGGCCAAGAAATATCTCAAGACTGATTTTTCTAAGGTTTTATGGACTGATGAAATGAGAGTGAGTCTTGATGGGCCAGATGGATGGGCCCGTGGCTGGATTGGTAAAGGGCAGAGAGCTCCAGTCCGACTCAGACGCCAGCAAGGTGGAGGTGGAGTACTGGTTTGGGCTGGTATCATCAAAGATGAGCTTGTGGGGCCTTTTCGGGTTGAGGATGGAGTCAAGCTCAACTCCCAGTCCTACTGCCAGTTTCTGGAAGACACCTTCTTCAAGCAGTGGTACAGGAAGAAGTCTGCATCCTTCAAGAAAAACATGATTTTCATGCAGGACAATGCTCCATCACACGCGTCCAAGTACTCCACAGCGTGGCTGGCAAGAAAGGGTATAAAAGAAGAAAATCTAATGACATGGCCTCCTTGTTCACCTGATCTGAAGCCCATTGAGAACCTGTGGTCCATCATCAAATGTGAGATTTACAAGGAGGGAAAACAGTACACCTCTCTGAACAGTGTCTGGGAGGCTGTGGTTGCTGCTACACGCAATGTTGATGGTGAACAGATCAAAACACTGACAGAATCCATGGATGGCAGGCTTTTGAGTGTCCTTGCAAAGGAAGGTGGCTATATTGGTCACTGATTTGTTTTTGTTTAGTTTTTGAATGTCAGAAATGTATATTTGTGAATGTTGAGATGTTATATTGGTTTCACTGGTAAAAATAAATAATTGAAATGGGTATATATTTGTTTTTTGTTAAGTTGCCTAATAATTATGCACAGTAATAGTCACCTGCACACACAGATATCCCCCTAAAATAGCTATAACTAAAAACAAACTAAAAACGACTTCCAAAACTATTCAGCTTTGATATTAATTAGTTTTTTGGGTTCATTGAGAACATGGTTGTTGTTCAATAATAAAATTAATCCTCAAAAATACAACTTGCCTAATAATTCTGCACTCCCTGTATATCTGCAACACTAATGAACAGTATATACTATACAAGGGTATAGCAAGGGTATTAAATATGGCCATATAAACTCTATAGATAAATAGAAACAAATACATGGACAACCAGTCACAATAAAATAACATAACACACAGCTTGATGAAAACATCCAGAACACCATCTGGATGTAAATGCACTGAAAAATTAAAAATAAAAATAATAAATAATAATAATTAACCCCATCAGGAGGCTGTGAGCAGAATATTAATGGACAACAGGAAAAATCAAATCCTTCTTGAATACATTGCCCATATATATTCAATTGTGTTATATACATAACATATAATGTATTATCTATGCCCCAATAAATTTGAGCTATATAAAGCTCCTACCAGAAATATAGGCCTATTGCTTTGAAGTTTATAATTATCGTAGAAAATCACAGCATCTGGGCATAAGGGCCTCTAGTTATCATTGTCTGTTGCACCTGATCCGACAGTGCGGATCAGGTCCGACAGACATCGCTGAATATGGCGAGCAATACGCTCGCCTTATTAAGCATTGCACCAGCAGCTCACAAGAGCTGCTGGTGCAACACCGCCCCCTGCAGACTCGCGGCCAATGGGCCTCCAGCAGGGGGGTGTCAATCAACCCGATCGTACTCGATCGGGTTGATATCCGGCGATTCCTGTCCACCTGCTCAGAGCAGGCGGACAGGTTATGGAGCAGCGGTCTTTGTGACCGCTTCTTCATAACTGCTGTTTCTGGCGAGTCTGAAGACTCGCCAGAAACAGAGGCCATCAAGCTCCTTACGGAGCTTGATAACTAGAGGCCAAGGTGTCCATATATATGTTATTAAATGTGTATCATGGGATACACCTGCTATAGATTTTACTTAGAGCTAGTGCCATATCAAGATTGTCAGTATTAGATCATTGGAAAGGTAAATCTATAACTTCGTCTATAAATGACAGGTGACCAATGATACCTGGGAATAAATATAACAGAAAAGGCACGGGAAAATAATCGTAACTTAAACTAAGCATTACTGGCGTGACCAGAAGTTAATTACATCCCCATCGATGTTAAAACCTGCTGGTCTCCTAGTTTTGATTCTTCAGGTGTTCTCTAATTCTACTACGTGCCTCCCTAGAGGTGCACCCTATGTACTGCTTCCTACACTGGGTGCACTCCACCAGGTAAACTACAAAGGTAGTACAGCAATTTGTGTAGCTGTTGACATCATAAACCCTCTGGGTTACTCGTGATTGGAAATTCTTAGACACTTCAGTGTGGCCACAAGCAATGCAATTGGAAAAATGGCATCTATAATGTCCCTTAACATTCAACCAGCTACCAGCTGCCGTCCCTGATGATTGCAGCATACTGGGAGACAGGATGTTACCCAGGGTACAGCCTCTCCTAGATACAAAGTTACAGCCTGATGACACATAGTTCCTCAGGCTGTCTTCAGCAGTAAGTATGGAGTGATGTTTCCTAATGATATCACATATCTGGGTAAACTGGGCACTGAAGGAAGTTATGAATGTTGGTTTTTGGACATCATAGTTGGTTTTATGTTCACGGCTCTTCTGATCAGACAATGTCTGATTCCTTCTATACGAGAGCCCTCCAAATATGCCCTATTGACCACTTTCCTGGAATATCCACTCTCTAAGAGTTGAGACATCAAAAGATCACTCTCATGTTTATAATCTTCCTCGCTAGTGCAATTTTGCTTAATGCAAATAAATTACTCCTTAGCCACCCCAAATCCAGTGTGTCTGGGGTGGTTACTGCGAGCATGTAAGATAGCATTGGAGGCTATCGGTTTACTGTATAAAGTGGTCTTTACTGATTGTGAGTCAGTGTCCCCAATGAGTAGAAAATCGAGGTAGGTCATGGGCATATGTGAACTGTAAGTTCACATTGTTATCCTTAAGAACTTCCACAAACTCTAAACATTTCTGTTGACCTCCTGTCCAAATGAACAGGAGGTCATTGATGTATCTTTTATACATGATGGTACTACTTTTGTGGGGATTTCCATCCCCAAAGACATGGGTAGCCCCCCACCAACCCATTAAAAGGTTGGTGTAGGCTGGGGCGAACTTTGTCCCCATAGCTTTACCACGCCTTTGGAGATAGAAATCCCCATCAAATTGAAAAAAATTATGGGTCAACAAGAAATCAAGGGACTTCATTAAATATTGTTTGAGAGCATCATCATAATTGCTCAAAGTATCCAGTGAATATTTAATAGCGTCCAACCCATATTGATGGGGGATAGCCGGATAGAGTCCCACAACATCTATGGTTAACCAAATACACTTATCACTCCATACTACCTTCTCAACACAGTTAAGGAGATGTTTGGTATCCTTTAGGTATGAGGGGACTTGGTACACAAGGGGTTGGAGTAGTGACTCGACCCAGCTTGACATATTCACCTCCTCTCCGCTTCACCTCCTCAAAGGATTTATGTACCTTGGGGAGGTGATGGAAGATCGGAGTAATGGGGTTAGACACATAAGGAAAATCAACCATGGTCTAGGATATCCTCTTCGAGGCCATCGTCAAGTAGGGCTCCAACTTAAAACGCTCATTAGGGTTACCAGTTAGTTTTAAATAAACATGCTCATCAGACAGCTGTCTCCTAGCCTCTTGAATATATGATGCCTTGTCTTGTACAACAATGCTGCCCCTTTATCAGATTGCTTAATCACCAAATCATCTCTATTTTAAGAGCATCTAGTGCTTGTGCTTGAGTGGCTGATAGATTGGGGTTGGGCTTTTTGCTTTCAGCTGACAGCAAAACGAGATCTTCCTCAACCCTGCGGTGAAAGGCCTCTATGAAGGGTCCCCTTTCCCTAGTTGGATAAAAAAACGACTTTGACCTATAGCCCACATGTGAAGATTTTAGCAAGCTCGGATCACCAGTCGTGAAAATGCCCAATTCTTGTATGGTTACATAGTCACATGACTCTTGAAAATCCACAAGATCATAGATCTTAGGTAAATTAATGCTGGGCTTATATTCAGTACTGGCGTGACCAGAAGTTAATTACATCCCCATCGATGTTAAAACCTGCTGGTCTCCTAGTTTTGATTCTTCAGGTGTTCTCTAATTCTACTACGTGCCTCCCTAGAGGTGCACCCTATGTACTGCTTCCTACACTGGGTGCACTCCACCAGGTAAACTACAAAGGTAGTACAGCAATTTGTGTAGCTGTTGACATCATAAACCCTCTGGGTTACTCGTGATTGGAAATTCTTAGACACTTCAGTGTGGCCACAAGCAATGCAATTGGAAAAATGGCATCTATAATGTCCCTTAACATTCAACCAGCTACCAGCTGCCGTCCCTGATGATTGCAGCATACTGGGAGACAGGATGTTACCCAGGGTACAGCCTCTCCTAGATACAAAGTTACAGCCTGATGACACATAGTTCCTCAGGCTGTCTTCAGCAGTAAGTATGGAGTGATGTTTCCTAATGATATCACATATCTGGGTAAACTGGGCACTGAAGGAAGTTATGAATGTTGGTTTTTGGACATCATAGTTGGTTTTATGTTCACGGCTCTTCTGATCAGACAATGTCTGATTCCTTCTATACGAGAGCCCTCCAAATATGCCCTATTGACCACTTTCCTGGAATATCCACTCTCTAAGAGTTGAGACATCAAAAGATCACTCTCATGTTTATAATCTTCCTCGCTAGTGCAATTTTGCTTAATGCAAATAAATTACTCCTTAGCCACCCCAAATCCAGTGTGTCTGGGGTGGTTACTGCGAGCATGTAAGATAGCATTGGAGGCTATCGGTTTACTGTATAAAGTGGTCTTTACTGATTGTGAGTCAGTGTCCCCAATGAGTAGAAAATCGAGGTAGGTCATGGGCATATGTGAACTGTAAGTTCACATTGTTATCCTTAAGAACTTCCACAAACTCTAAACATTTCTGTTGACCTCCTGTCCAAATGAACAGGAGGTCATTGATGTATCTTTTATACATGATGGTACTACTTTTGTGGGGATTTCCATCCCCAAAGACATGGGTAGCCCCCCACCAACCCATTAAAAGGTTGGTGTAGGCTGGGGCGAACTTTGTCCCCATAGCTTTACCACGCCTTTGGAGATAGAAATCCCCATCAAATTGAAAAAAATTATGGGTCAACAAGAAATCAAGGGACTTCATTAAATATTGTTTGAGAGCATCATCATAATTGCTCAAAGTATCCAGTGAATATTTAATAGCGTCCAACCCATATTGATGGGGGATAGCCGGATAGAGTCCCACAACATCTATGGTTAACCAAATACACTTATCACTCCATACTACCTTCTCAACACAGTTAAGGAGATGTTTGGTATCCTTTAGGTATGAGGGGACTTGGTACACAAGGGGTTGGAGTAGTGACTCGACCCAGCTTGACATATTCACCTCCTCTCCGCTTCACCTCCTCAAAGGATTTATGTACCTTGGGGAGGTGATGGAAGATCAGAGTAATGGGGTTAGACACATAAGGAAAATCAACCATGGTCTAGGATATCCTCTTCGAGGCCATCGTCAAGTAGGGCTCCAACTTAAAACGCTCATTAGGGTTACCAGTTAGTTTTAAATAAACATGCTCATCAGACAGCTGTCTCCTAGCCTCTTGAATATATGATGCCTTGTCTTGTACAACAATGCTGCCCCTTTATCAGATTGCTTAATCACCAAATCATCTCTATTTTAAGAGCATCTAGTGCTTGTGCTTGAGTGGCTGATAGATTGGGGTTGGGCTTTTTGCTTTCAGCTGACAGCAAAACGAGATCTTCCTCAACCCTGCGGTGAAAGGCCTCTATGAAGGGTCCCCTTTCCCTAGTTGGATAAAAAAAACGACTTTGACCTATAGCCCACATGTGAAGATTTTAGCAAGCTCGGATCACCAGTCGTGAAAATGCCCAATTCTTGTATGGTTACATAGTCACATGACTCTTGAAAATCCACAAGATCATAGATCTTAGGTAAATTAATGCTGGGCTTATATTCAGTACTGGTATTTGGGGTGTCAGTAGAGGCATAAAATATTTTTTTCAGTGTGAGGTCACGTACCATTTTATTCACATGCACTATAGTGTGGAAGAGGTTAATCTTATTGGTGGGGACAAATTCCAAACCTAGACTCAAAACCTCTTGTTCAGCTGAATTTAATACAGTAGTGGATACATTTACAACATTCATTTGACGTATTTGTTTCGACCCCCCTCCTGTATCTGACTGCCCCTCTGCCTCCGAGGCCTCTTCCTGCATCTCCCCTTCCTCCTCCCTCCAGTGTTGTGGTGTCCCTGTGAAAAACCTGTTGATTAGAGTTTTTAATACATGGTGTGACATTCTGAGTTATTCTAGTTGTATCATTATCATGGTTGCTTAGGAATTCTAATCTGCGTTGTTCTGTTTGTGCAAGTAGGGTGGACTGCGGTGTTCATTTCTTATTATAATTCCTAGTAATTATGGGATCAGTCCTACCTCCTACTGCCTCCTTGTGCCTAACAGATTGATCCCCTGCAACCATCACTAGAAATAGACTGCTCCCCCTCTCCTCATCTGATTGGTCAGTGTCCGAGAATGTTACATGTTTCTCCTGAGTTTGCATATTATGTGTGACGTATCTGCCTCTGGATCTAGATCTAGACCTGGACCTGTTCTGTTGGGAAAAATTGCGGTTATGCCAAGTGTAAACTCTGTTATGTATATGATCATCATTATCCCTGTTAAACTGTTTAAGCTTCAAATTGTCCAGTTCTATCCTGAACTTATCCACAGTATTTTTCAACATTTGGTCCATTTCATCATATTTGGGATGAATAGTAAAGACTTTCAATTTGCCCTGTTACTCTGATAAATCTTCCCTTATTTAAAAGGTAATAATTAGTTCCATAAGTTTCCTGGAACGTTCTGTAAGGATATTATTCCAGTCCTTAACAAATGTGGGGTCATCCACCTGGAACATGGGAAATTTCTTGAGCCTTAAAGGGACACTGAACCCAATTTTTTTCTTTCGTGATTGAGAAAGAGCATGCAATTTTAAGCAACTTTCTAATTTACTCCTATTATCAATTTTTGAACATTCTCTTGTTATCTTTATTTGAAAAAGAAGGCATCTAAGGTTTTTTTTGGTTCAGTCCTCTGGAAAGCACTTTTTTATTGGTGGATGAATTTATCCACCAATCAGCAAGGACAACCCAGGTTGTTCACCAAAAATGGGCCGGCATCTAAACTTACATTCTTGCATTTCAAATAAAGATACCAAGAGAATGAAGAAAATTTGATAATAGGAGTAAATTAGAAAGTTGCTTAAAATTTCAAGCTCTATCTGAATCACAAATTAAAAAAAATTGGGTTCAGTGTCCCTTTAACGCTCTAGGGATAAGATCCATAAGGAGATATTTTTCAAGGGCCCTTTTGTCCCACCATAGTTAGTATTCCTTAATCAGAGTCCTTTCCATAAGTAGGAAGATAGCACTAATTGACAGGGTTTCTTGCTGGTTCACAAAAGTGTCCTCTATAGACAGTCTCTCTGAATCAAAATTAGTAAGGGACTTTAAGGAAAACAAATCCCTCTTCTCCATAATTCAATAGTTAGTCCCAGATATTATATATAGATTCAATCAAGGACGTATGATGACTAAAGTACCAAGCCCGCTGGGGAACAAATATGTAAGATATATACACAAAGCGAGCAACCCCCCTACAAGTAGCTCAAAGTACAAGGAAGAGTATGTACAGCTGTGCAAAAGTCTTAGTTTTAACTCACCGCTGCTATTTGTGGGCTTAGTTGGTTGAAGGAACGTCACTCCCGGTCTGGATCCGTATATGTACAGAGTAACCAGTCACAGAAGAACATTTAAGCCCTAACCTTCATATACCCTATAACGGGCCCACAGGTAGTCCTGGCTTCTGGTTGCATTGTTGTGTCCTGACGTACTCACAGTATATATAGTGTGTGTGTATATATATATATATATATATATATATATATATATATAGTGTGTATATATATAGTGTCTATATATATAGTGTGTGTATATATATATATATATATATATATATATAGTGTGTGTGTATATATATATAATATATATATATATATATATATATATATATATATATATATATATAATATAGTGTGTGTGTATATATATATATATATATATATATATATATATATATAAATATATAAAATTTTATGGGGTAATGGGAAATTATATTTTCTTTTTCTAGTACATCTTTGTAACAGTTTGTAAAAACCAGCAATGGTATAGTATGTAATTGGGGGGATGCAAAATTTACCAATGCCTGTGTGGCCAAAAATCCTAGCACGGCCCTGCCTGTGTTTTGCACAAGTTAATATATAATTAGACAAATACAGCTTTGGCAGTTCTTTTAAGTTGCATGATATTGCATTTGAGATTCCCAGACTTCTAGAACTGGTTGTGGCTCAACACACAAATAAACAGAGTAGTAAGCACAGGGCAAGGGGTTCAAATCCCTGCACAGCCCTGTCGAGCAGAATGGCTCCCAGACCTTTAATTTTTAGTCTGGACGATTGGATTGTAATTTATTGAGTGCAGAATCCGTAATTTTTGGATCAATTTTCCTCAGTAGATTTTTATGTCTTTCTATAATCATTGCAAAATTTGTATTACCCATAAAACATTACATTTTTTGTACCCATTTTCTAGCCATAGAGGGATTGAGTAATTCACTTTGTAAAAT
The DNA here is from genome assembly GCF_027579735.1 of Bombina bombina. Classification (NCBI taxonomy): domain Eukaryota; kingdom Metazoa; phylum Chordata; class Amphibia; order Anura; family Bombinatoridae; genus Bombina; species Bombina bombina. The sequence goes on from NC_069500.1 coordinate 992,514,239, forward strand.
GGAATTTTCAGATATCTCCAAGAGTTTAGTAATTGGTCCACTGGAGTCTAGAAGCTAATCCTGGCAATTCTTTAAGGATTTGTCTATCCCTTTTTAAATTTTGTATCCAGGTGAACCTATAAATTTTAACATTTTTGGGTCAATTTCGGGAGTTGTAGCACTGTTCATTGGAAGAATGGGTCTAGGGCATTCAGTCCTCATTTAGTTTCTAGATTTAAGTGGTTTCCTAATTTGGTAGTCAATACATTTTGAAATCAACAAGAACCAACAGAGGAGTAGCGCTAAAATGAAAATAAGATATTACCCAACTGGAAGTATCTGAAGGAATTTGATGCAATATCCAATATTTGTAGAAATAAAAATAAAACTCCATTCATGGGTTGTGAGCCATTCCAGTTCTTTAGATTACTGTATCCGTCACAGTTTTTTGTAGTCTTTGGGATATTTTCCATTAGCAATGAGCTAAAGTGTCCGACTTATGCAGGTATTTGGCTGTGTATCATCTTAGGTCCTTGATACCTGTGTGTGAGAATCTCCCCAGCGTTCTTTTATGCTCTGATAGCTATCTGTTTAAAGCTATGCCTCCTTTGTCAGATAACGGCGCCCAGCATTCTGTAATCTATGCTCTGCCTTTAGTACTAATTACTGGTTGCCAATCTGGATGTCCCGCTACGCATTTCGGCTACATCAGCTTTTGTGAAGAGTACCTGATTGGCTTCCTAGGTTCTCTTTAAAGCGTGCAGGATTAACTCTTTCAATCCTGTTCAATCCTTCCATTACAGGATGTTTTTCATTACCCAGAAACAGAGGCTTAATACATCCTATTGACCAAAGTGTTCAAAATTGTCTCAACCCATTTAATTCATTCTATTAATCTTTTTTCATTAAATACCAGTAATTGATTTAATCAGTCTTCTCGTCAGACATTGGAACAAGTCCATAATACTAAAATTGTATTAATATGCATATTATAATTTGTTCATAAATGTTTTATTAGTCTTCAAATTTATGGTGTTAAAGCTTCTAAATAAGGTTTACATCAATATACAAATTTACTATGCAGGACTCGTATCCATGTTCTCATCCTCCTCCCAGTGGTAAAATAATAGTCTTAATCACTAGACCACACACATTCATTTGGAGGGTGTTGAACTTCTATGAACATTAAATTAACCTGCTTTAGAAACATATACAGAATAAATATTCATAGTGCCCTTAATTTCTATATCATATCCAAAACTCATTATAGAATAGATATTATTTTCTTATGTAATGGTTATTCTATGTGTCAAATTTAGGTCTCCAATGTTTGTATTACACTTCATTTTTACAAAACTTTAATTTCTTATATGGTTTTATAAATTAGCTAAATGGGGTTCAAACTTATGTCTATGTCCCCTACACATTAACGAAAATGATTACCCTAACCCCTAGACAACAATTATTCAACCAAAAATTATTTGTCTTATATAGGTTATGAACTTGCTTTTCACACTATGGAGAAAAAAAATGTTATATTTAATAATAATTGCTTATGTTCAAAATATTTAGAAAAGAGGGTATTGTATATTTTTCTTCCAAATAATTCAAATTGTTTAAAGTTGTGGGTAGAATTTAATTTGCAATTATGTCTTATATCTGTGTTTATAAAACAATGTACGAATGTACTAAGCAGCGAGAGCTGCTCTGGAGCCCTTGCGGGGCAGGTTCACATATGCGAGTCTGCTTCCCGAAAATGTAAGAAGCAGCGGACAGCTTCGCAAGTCGAGAAGCTGTCCGCCCGCCTGTTAGTACATGAAGCCCATAATGTATAACAGATAGAAATAAACATAGCTGTTAAAATATTAAAAGACAAACTAACGAACCATCGGGGATCTGTTTCATTGGGACCATTTAATTAAAATATTTTTAGATTGAATTCTGCTTTTAAGTCTGATGGATGGAGCGTTTCAAACTCATATATGCGTTTAACCTCATTCTTAAGAAAAAAGTTTTTCATAATCTCCCCTCCACCATCAGGTTTATCCCTTTGATACCCCAGAATTTCATATCTTTGCCGTTTTTCCCATGTACCTCTCTGAAATGTTTGTATAGGACAGTATCAGTATTCCCTTTTTCAATTTGCCAAATATGCTCTCTAATTCAGTCCCTCAGTTGTTTACTAGATTTTCCTAAATACTGAAGGTTACAGGAATACTGTAATAGCTATATATTTATTTTTATCTGTGCATCGTATGATGTCTCTAATTCTGAAAGTCCCATTTGTTTTTGACTCTTATTGCTTTTGTCTTTATACTGAACTGATATGATTTACAATCATGACACAGAAAAAAATAACATCTATTCTCTCTGCTAATAAATCAACCTGTTTCTTATTTTTTCCTTTTGTTTAAATTCACTCTGAGAAAATGTTCTTGCCTTCTTAAAGGTGAATTTCGGATTAGTACTATTTATTTTTCCTAATATAGAGCCTCTTTCATTAAATACCAATGTTTTGAGATTATACTTTTAATAATTCTATGTTGCGCATTAAAGTTGGTGATACAGGGAACATTCTATTCATTTTGTTTAAATTTCTTTGGTTTCTGTTTATGATTTTTTAGGAGCACACTATTTTATTAGTGTTCTGTATTTCATCCATGTCATATCCCCTTTCTTCAAATCTCTCGTCTAACACTAAAGATTGTGTATCATAATCTTTAAGGTCAGAGCAGTTTAGTTTTAATTTAAGAAATGGTCCCTTAGGATTTAAAGGACATGTATATATATGTGTGTGTGTGTGTATATTTATGTAATTATATGTGTATATATGTATTTACAGACATATATAAACACATAAATACATATGTACACATATATAGATATACATGCACGTGCATTGGAGCCCTTTGCAGTTAAGTAGATGAAAACATGAAAAAACATATTTATGCAATTCATATTTAATAATGTGTTATACTGTGTTTGTACTGTAATATTTCACATTCCAATGTTTTGCACATAGCAGAATATGTTCTAAGTATTTTAAATAGATATTCCTATATATATCTGTATATATCTATACAAATATATATTATCATGTAACAATATATATTTATATATATATATATATATATATATATATATATATATATATATATATATATATATATATATATATATATATATATATATATATATACCTATGAATGGGGAGAGGAAAAAGGAGTATATCACAAGTTCTAGAATTTGTATAAGGTGCAGACCCTGAAAAAACACATTTAAAGATTAAAGCCAAGAGAGAAGATAGAGAATATATATATTCTCATAAAAAGGCAGGGATTTCAGCACTCAAATGTAAAAAAGGTAACCCCTAAACCCGTAATACCAGCGTTGTCTGCAAGTGAGCGGTGAGCTTAAACTGCTCGTTAGCACCGCACCCCTGTTAACACAAAACTCATAATCTAGGTGATAGTATTTTGGTACTATATATATATATATATAAAGATTAAAGGCAAGAGAGAAAATAAAGAATATATATATTCTCATAAAAAGGCAGGGATTTCAGCACTCAAATGTAAAAAAGGTATCACCAATTCGATTCAATAATTACATGTGATTTATTATGGCTATGTCCACACACGTGCATAAACTCTGCAGACAAAAACCTCCAAAAGGATGTGTCCGAGCTGTAATAAATATAATAACATAAATACAATGATGTCATATGTATTATATGTAAAAAAAAAAAAAGAAAAGGAAAAAGCATGGCCAGCTTATAACCAATATATGTAGACTTATTGGTTATATGCACATAAGTCTACATATATTGGTTATAAGTTGGCCATGCTTTTTCATTTTTTATTTTTCATTACATATAATACATATGACATCATTGTATTTATGTTATTAAATTTATTACAGCTCGGACACATCCTTTTGGAGGATTTTGTCTGCAGAGTTTATGCACGTGTGTGGACATAGTCATAATAAATCACATGTAATTAGTGAATCAAATTGGTGTGATACCTTTTTAACATTTGAGTGCTGAAATCCCTGCCTTTTTATGAGAATATATATATTCTTTATTTTCTCTCTTGCCTTTAATCTTTTTATATATATATATATATATATATATATATATATATATATATATATATATATATATATATATATATGTATATATATATATCTATATAAGTATATATATATATATATCTATATCTATATATATATATATATCTATATCTATATCTATATATATATATATATATATATATATATATATATATATATATATATATAGTACCAAAATACTATCACCTAGATTATGAGTTTTGTGTTAACAGGGGTGCGGTGCTAATGAGCAGTTTAAGCTCACCGCTCACTCGCAGACAACGCTGGTATTACGGGTTTTTAGAAACCCGGCGTTAACCGCAAAAAAGTAAGTGAAGAGCAAAATTTTGCTCCACATCTCACCTCAATACCAGCACTGCTTACGGTAGCGGTGAGCTGCTAAAACATGCTTGTGCACGATTTCCCCATAGGAATCAATGGGGGAGAGCCGGCTGAAAAAACACCTGCAAAAAAGCAGCGTTCAGCTCCTAACGCAGCCCATTGATTCCTATGGGGAAATACTTTTAATGTCTACACCTAACACTCTAACATGAACCCCGAGTCTAAACACCCCTAATCTTACACTTATTAACCCCTAATCTGCCACCCCCGACACCGCCGACCCCTGCATTATATTATTAACCCCTAATCTGCCACTCCCAATGTCGCCGAACTCTACATTATATTTATTAATCCCTAATCTGCCACCCCCAATGTCGCCGCAACCTAACTAAATTTATTAACCCCTAATCTGCCGCCCACAATGTCGCCACCACTATATTAAAGTTATTAACCCCTAAACCTAAGTCTAACCCTAACCCCCCTAACTTAAATATAATTTTAATAAATCTAAATAAAATTACTACAATTAACTAAATTATTCCTATTTAAAACTAAATACTTACCTGTAAAATAAACCCTAAGATAGCTACAATATAACTAATAGTTACATTGTATCTATCTTAGGGTTTATTTTTATTTTACAGGCAACTTTGTATTTATTTTAACTAGGTAGAATAGTTATTAAATAGTTATTAACTATTTAATAACTACCTAGTTAAAATAAAGACATATTTACCTGTAAAATAAAACCTAACCTATGTTACAATTACACCTAACACTACACTATAATTAAATAAATTCCCTAAACTAAATACAATTAATTACAATTTAAAAAAATTATCTAAAGTACGAAACCCCCCCCACTAAATTACAGAAAATAATAAATTAATTACAAGAATTTTAAACTAATTACACCTATTCTAATCCCCCTAACAAAATAAAAAAGCTCCCCAAAATAAAAAAAAAGCCCTACGTACACTAAATTACAAATAGCCCTTAAAAGGGCCTTTGCGGGGCATTGCCCCAAAGTAATCAGCTCTTTTACCTGTAAAAAAAAAGTACAAATATCCCCAACATTAAAACCCACCACCCACACAACCAACCCTACTCTAAAACCCACCCAATCCCCCCTTAAAAAAAACCTAACACTAACCCTTTGAAGATCACCCTACCGTGAGACGTCTTCACCCAACCGGGCAGAAGTGGTCCTCCAGACAGGCAGAAGTCTTCATCCAAGCCGGGCAGAAGAGGTCCTCCAGACGGGCAGAAGTCTTCATCCAGACGGCATCTTCTATCTTCATCCATCCGGCGTGGAACGGGCCCATCTTCAAGACATCTGACGCGGAGCATCCTCTTCAAACGACGGCCGACTGAAGGATGAAGGTTCCTTTAAATGACGTCATCCAAGATGGCGTCCCTTCAATTCCGATTGGCTGATAGAATTCTATCAGCCAATCGGAATTAAGATAGAAAAAATCCTATTAAGGTAGAAAAAATCCTATTGTCTGATGCAATCATATTTTTATGTTGGGTTAGCGCACTTGAGAATATGCAATATAATTTGTTTTTCTATTGGGAAATAGGTGTTAGCGCAAGAGCAAAAACAGTTAATTTTCAACTCATAATACGAGGGCAACCCGACGAGCGCACAGTTAACGCTCAAGCGGGAGCATTAAATAGTGCTCTACTTGTAATCTGGCCCTAATTCAATTACTGGAATATAATGGAAAAAAGCAGTAATAGACTGAATTAACTGGGTTGTGACAATTTGGAACACTAAGATTATAATATGGCCAATAGGATGTATTAAGCCTCTGTTTCTGGATAATGAAAATCATCCCGTAATAGAAGACAACAGGATTGAAAAGGTTAACCCTACAAGCTTTAAAGAGAACCTAGGCCAATCAGGTACTCCTGTCAAAGTCCGATGTGGCCAAAATAAACATTACTAACGGCAGAGCGTGAATTACAGAAAGCTCGGCCCCATTATTCACCAAAGGCGGCGTACCTTCAAACAGATAGTTGGCAGAATGTAAAAGAACACAGGGGAGATGCTCACACACAAGTATCAAGGACCTGGGATGATAATACCTGCATAAGTAAGACACTTTAGCTAGTTGTGGATGGAAAATATCCCAGACTATGAAAAACTGTGACAGATACCGTAATCTAAAGGACTAGAACAGCTCACTCTCTGTTGAAGCAGTTTTTAAAACTGTTGCTAAAACCCCTGAGGTTTTTCCTATTCCAGATGCTGTTTCTAAAATAGTTTCTAGGGAATCGTCTAAGCCAGGTAATTCTAATATGTTAGACCCTTACCTGCCTTTAATATTCATTTGTGATAGAATGTTCTAAAGTCGATTGGGCCATTTCTACTCTGGCTAAGAGTACTACTATCCATTTGTAAGACAGTACTACTTTTAAGTATCTTTTAGATAGGTAGTTAAAATCCTTTAAGCAGGCAGGTTGTTTAGGCAAGCTATTTTGATGATGTAACTACTGCTTCTTCTTACTGGTTATCTAGTCTTTAAGAACAGTTTTCTAATGATTCTGTATATATATAGGTACAGATATATATACCAAAAATCATCAGATATATAGAAATATGTATTTATTTCTGCTAGTGAATATTGTTTGAACTCTTGGGATGGCTCAAAAGTGCTAATTCATTTATTTGTGATGCTGCATTTGACATTTTTAAGACTAATGTTAAAAACATATCCTTGGCAGTTCTTTCTAGAAGATCTTTATGGCTTAGGTCCTGGTCTGCTGATATGGTTTTTAAATCCAGACTTTTTTTTTTTTATTATTATTTGATTTTGCAAGAAAAAGTGTAAACAGAAGACTTGACATTTTTCTGGATACACTATGGTACAGTATCAAATCAATACATGTTATACATTGTCATATTCCTCCTGCTAACAATGAAATCTCTTTTGTCAGTCAACGTTACTTCAATAAGGCTTATGTTAGAAACAAACATAACCAACTATCCAGGCAAATAAAAATAGCCTTACAATTAAAATTCAATCCAAAAGAATTTAACCAAAAATAACTCAAACTTTGCTCTCTCTCTCTCTCTAATATATCAATCATCAATTGGCTTATCACTGTATACCTTATATGAAAGATTCATTCCGAGTAATTCCCTATTGTTTGCTCCAGACCCGTCCCACCTACTACTGCCATTAAATCATATGCCGTGTAGAGACTCCTCCCACAAAAACTTTATATTATGAATATCGTCCAATTTCTGTCATTTGAGGAATCTTTGTTCCTCTAATGTAATTAAGTCAGATATTTTCTCTGTCAGCATGTGGCATGTTAGTGTGTCCTGAGTTGTCCACTTAAGTGCTATTAAAGCTTTAGCTCCGTTCAACCCTATCTATAGTAAGGTCCGTCTAAGTCTACATGGGATTTTTGGTAGGTCATTTAAAAGAGCTATTCTAAGGGTTAGGGTAAAGTCCGTGTTCACAATTTTTTTAAAGTGTGATTCTATTCCGTCCCATAGCGGTTTTATTTTAACACAATCCCATCACATGTGTCTGTAACTTCCCTTAATGTTACAACCTCTCCAACATTTGTCACTGGCCGTGCTATATATTGAGTATAGACGTGTATCTGTCAGGTACCATTGTAAGACTACCTTAAAGTTAAGTTTCAACAGATGTGGGGAGGTGGATGCTCATCTAGTATTATTAAATATCCTATTTTATTCCTTCCTGTCTAAATTCACCCCCAAGTCTTCGTGCAATTTGATCGTGTATGCTGGGTAGGTTTTGTCTTTTGGGCATTGTAATATTTTTCTCGAGAGGGACAAGGCATGCAGCGTTATTATCTTAGTATAGCATAGCCTTTCAAAAGGGGTACATTTATGCAAGTAGTCTGTTCTGAATGGGGACGTTTGTATAAAGTTTGACAGTTGTGCATGCTTGAGCCAACTAGAGTAGTTACCTCCTGCTACTTCTCCCATATCCCTCCTATCTAATAAAGTACCCTCCGAAGTAAAGTCCTTTATGGGGGTAGTGTAGCCCCATCCCTTCTGTCTCTGATAACCCTTATCAAGACCACCTATAAGTTCTGCATTTATGGGTATGGGAAAAATTGGTGACCTAATCCCATGACATGCTTATTTCGTGCAGTAATGTTGTCCCATTTAACAAACGCATTTTTATATATCTCGAAATCTGAGCATTGTGGGGGCCTCAAGGCCTTCGGTACCCAGCATAGTGCCCCTACCGATGGAACTCTTAAAATGTAAGAAGCTTTAGTTTGTCCCGCCCCATGCCAATCTAAGATTCTTTGTAGTGTAATATCTTCCAAATAGCTAGCTATACATGGCAGTCCTAAACCTCTATTTCTAGTGGCTTTATACATTGTGTCTTTACAGACTCTAGGTTTACTTTGACCCAAGATAAAGGCATTTATATGTTTCTGTATTTGAGATATGAACCATTTCGGAACTCCTATTGGGAGAGCTTGCATTATATAGAGAATCCTAGGTAAAGTAGACATTTTTATACACTGGACACACCCCCACCAGGAAATTGGCTTTACCTCCCATTTTTTGAGATCTTGTTCTACTGTATTCAGTAATGTAAGGAAATTACTGTTGAATAAAGTTGTCTCTGATGTCGAGAGCTGGATCTCTAAGTACTTAAGTGACTTATTTTGTAATTTGAAAGGACATATTGTAGCTAGTGTTTGGTATTCCCTATGGGGCAGTGAAATGTTCAGCAATTCTGATTTTTGTGGGTTAACTAAGAGGGGAAAACTGACCAAAATTGTTTAGTTCTAATATTATTGCCAGGATTGTAATAGCTGGCGATGTTATTGTGAAGAGCACATCATCTGCGTATAACACAATTTTCAAGCTATTGGTGCCTACTTCGATACATTTAATAGTATTATTTGCTCTGATATGTGCTGCCATGATCTCCATGGTTAGTATAAATAATGTAGGAGACAGGAGACACCCCTGTCTCGTTCCATTCCTAATGTTGAAAGGTTTAAAGAGCAGGCCATTTGCTTTTACCTTTGCAGCAGGCGAGGAATACAGACTAAGGATCCGTGTTATCATCTTGGGGCCAATTCCAAATGTCGTTAATGTTTCTTTTAGAAATTTCCAATTGATCCGGTCAAACGCCTTTTCGGCATTGGTCGTGAGTATCACTGCCGGTATAGCCTTTTTTTTAGCATAGGACATTAGCGTCAGTGTTCTAACAGTATTGTCCCTTGCCTCTCTATAGGGGACAAAGCCCACTTGATCAGTGTGGACAATGTCTCCCAGAAGGCCCGCTAAATGCTGTGCAAGACTTTTCCCCAATATCTTTATGTCTGTATTTAACAGAGAGATGGGCCTATAGCTACCCGGGTCTGTGGGCGGTTTGTCTTGCTTCGGTATAACTGAGTTATGTGCCAAGAGCATTTCTTTGGGTAGCTCCTGTCCACTGTCTAATGAGTTAAAAATATTTTGTAGTTTAAATTTCTTGTAGTACGAGTTTGTAAACCCATCCGGTCCTGGGCTTTTCCCAGAAGGTAAACTTGCTATTGCTTTTAGAATTTCTTGTAGTGTGATTGGCTGCTCTAATTTATCTTTATTGCTAACCTTTAATTTAGGGACATCTGCCGTCTTAAGATATTCCTTAATTTTTCCAGGTGTTCTGGATCCTCACTTGTGCTAAGATTGTACATTGTTTTATAATATGTAAATGGCTATCATATATATTGCGGTTGTCTGAGGTTTTAAGTGCGTTTATCTGTGTATTAATCAATTGTGTCTTTAACAATCTTGCCAAGGAAGGGCCTGATCTATTTTTCTCATAAAAAGACTTTCTAAGGTATAGTGCTTTTCTTTGAGCTTCTTTTATTAAAATTGAGTGTAAATCTTGTCTTTCCTTAGTAAGCTGTAAAAGTGTTGTTGTATTTTTTGGGTTGTTCTTATGTTTAAGTTCAAGGCTCCTAATCTGTGTCGTCATGGCATCTACGGTGGCATTATATATTTTCCTCTTGTATAACTTAATCTTAATACATTACCACCTTATGTGCCTCCCACACATTCCCTGGGGAAGAGTCTGCTATGGTGTTAATTTGAAAATATTCTCTGAGGAGTTTTTCTATAGATTCCATAGTATCCGGATAATGCAACAATGAATCATCCTTTCTCCAATGGAAAGGAATCAGCGGTCGGTCAGGCCAGTCCACTTCGGCACAAATTGCCAAATGGTCCGACTTCATCGTAGGCTGTATATTGGATTCTCTTAATTGGGAGAATTAGTTCCGGTCCATTAACAAATAATCTAGCCTAGTGTAGACCGACCAAGAGTGTGAGAAAAAGGTGTAATTGCGCTGGGTTGGGTGCTGCACTCTCCAAGTGTCTATTTGGCCTAAATGTTCTATACATTTGTAGACTATATTAAGGGGTCTAGCTTGTGTTTGGGTGTCAGGTCAAGCGTGACAATCAGATCTCCGCCTAAAATCAAAACTCCTTTTTTTATGTTCCATCACCATGGACAAGAGTCGTTGAAAGAACCTGTGTCTCTTAGAATTGGGAGCATATACAGTCACCAGCATTACTGGTCTATTAAAAAGAAGGCCTACTAAGATCAATAGTCTCCCCTCGCTATCCGTCACCCTATTTAATAACTGGAAATGTAGGTGCTTATGAAAAAGGATTCCCACTCTTTACACTTTTTAATGTTATGTGAGTGAAAGAATCCTTTTGAGAAATCTTTAGATTTACATTTAGGCTCAGCTGTTGTTAGGAAGTGTGTCTCCTGTAAAAATATTATAGAGTCCCTATGTTTAGCGAAACTCCGTAATGCTATGGATCTCTTTGTGGGAGAATTAAAACCCTTGACATTTTGTGTTACTATGTTAATCTTTGTATCATGCATGAGTCATACGTGAAAAGATGGATCTGATCTCACCTGCCTGCAGGGTCGGGAAACATTCTCTGCAGGAAAAGGATCATGAGCATAACTGGAACCTCCTAGTAACATTTTGAAATACATAGGTAGAAAGCATCTCTTTTCAACTTTCTGGAGAGCGAGCACTACAAATAAACCAACAATAAATAGAAAATATAGACCAAACAGGTTATAAACTAATTTTTCCAACAGCATATTTCCTATACTAAACAACATTGTGGAGCAACTAATTGCTACTCCGTATTACGGGGGAGAAAAATTTGGCAAAATCAATTGCCAACCATCTCCTTTTGGGCATCCATATGTGATTAAAAGTTTGAAAACTAAAATAAAATGTCAGTGCAATGAAAGTTCCCTAGCAACTTCGTTTTGGGAGCACTCCCTAATCTTCTATGTTACAAGATTGTTGCTTTGGTAAGAGTCAGGTTTGATCTGTAGCTGCTTCTACTGTCGATTTTGACCACGAGGCAGTATTTCGTCTTTTGGCTGGTACAGAGGTCCATCCTGAGCGTTGAGGCTTGGGTGTGTTTTTCTTTAATTGCTCGTTTTGATCGTTGACTAAAATCATGGGGTGTAATGGTTGAGGGATACCCAATTTTTTGCAAAACTGCTCCAGGTCATCTGACTCCTTATAAGTAAAGGTTTTATCAACTTTTGTTACATTAATTGCAAATGGGAATCCCCACCTATACTGGATCCCCAAGTCCTGCAGGTGTAGAGTGAGGTATTTCGCCTCCTTCCTTTTTGCAAGTGTGATCGGGCACAGGTTCGTATATATTTGAAATGAGTCCTCACCAAATCTTCTAGGAGCTTTTTTCCTTGCAGCTTATAAGATGCGCTCTTTGTCCCCAAATTTATGACAACACAGGATGATGTCTCTTGGCGGCGCTGTAGCTGTGGGCTTTGCCCTTATGGCCCTATGAGCTCTGTCCAAACTGATAGTGTCTTCCAAATCCGTTCCCAGTAAGAATTTGAATGAATTCTGCAAATACAAAGAAATTTGAGCGGGAAGGATCTTCTCAGGGACCCCGCGTATCCTAAGATTACTACTGCGGCCCCTATTAGCCAAGTCATCAACTTGCATTTTCAATTGGTTTATGATTTCATTCTGCTGTTTTAAAGCAGAGGACATATGATCTGTTGACAGTTCCAACTCTTCCGTGTGTTCTTCTAGGCAGAGCACTCTGTTGCCCAATTCATTCATATTCCTTTTCACTTCGGCTATTCCATCTTTAATAACCTTGCTGAAAAACCGAGAGATCAGTTTTGGTTGTTAAATTGCTCAGATCAGCCTTAGTAATAGGTGAATCTTTTCTAGCTCGTGAATTATTACCTATATTATCAATTACAGAGGTTTCCCCCTCATCTGCTGATTGATGCTCCATAGTTTTAAAAAAGGAGTTAAGTTTCCCTCCCGTTCGATTTGAACCCTTAGGCGCTTTTTCTGCCCTGTTTGTGGATTTTGCAACGGTGCTCAAATGAATTCTGGGCTTATGCGTAAGACCTTTGGTAGGATGCTCCTATAAAGTCTCTTTTATGTTGCCACACTGTAAAAGCTATGTCCCTATTCACTGATCAGTGTTTATGCCGAGTTTGTGCTTGTGTGTCAAGACCTTGTTTATCCTGGGGTTTTAGAGTTACGGTCTCTCTCAGCTGCCCCTCCTAATGTTTCTACTGCTCTGCGTAAACAGCGACAAACTCGGTTCTGGTTCCAGCCCCTTCAGCTCTCTGTCCCCCTCCTACAATAGCACTTCAGCGTACCTTTTGAAGGGTCTGCTTCCTCCGATGTGGCACCCGGGACCTGAGCTATTACTGCGATACAAGAGGTGTGTGAGTTGGGCAGCGGTTCTAGGCCTCTGATGATTCCGCTTATTTGCTTCTTATTTCGGCCCGTTTTTGCCCATCCTGAGGCTCTGTGAAGCTATTCCTTGTAGACAGTGATATTTGGGGTATGAAACGTGTTCTCACACTGACATTCTTCTGCCTTTAAGAGCGGTCACTGTCGGAGTTTTAACATAAAGCAACCATGTTGGATTGTGGCTGGCTCCACCCCCAAAATCCAGACTTTTATCTCTTTCTTTTCAGGGAAATAAACTGTTTGGCTCTGATTTTGATTCTATCATTTCTATTGTTACTAGAGGTAAAGGGACTTTTCTTCCTCTGGACAAAAAGTCCAAGGGGATGTCTAAAGCCTTTAATCATTTTTGTTCCTTTCATCAGAAGAAGGAACACAAGTTGATTCCTCCTCTCAGAAGCAAAGCACCTCTGGCCAAGTCTAGAGGCCTAGTGAAAATTGGAACAGATTTAGGCAAGCCAAAAAGTTCACCCCTACTTCCAAGTCTGCATGAAAATGCAGCCCCCGATCCAAAGGCTCTGGTAGGGGGCAGGTTATGCCTTTTTTTAGGAAGCTTAGTTTTAATTTTTTTCAGATCGCTGGGTTCTTAATATAGTTTCCCAGGGTTATCGGATAGGTTTCAGAACAAGGCCTTCCAGAGAGAGGTTTTTTTCTGTACACTGTTCCAAGGAATCCCTTAAAGGCCCAAGTCTTTTTTCAGTCAGTTTCCGATCTGGAAACTATGGGAGTAATTTCTCCAGTTCCTTTGCAGGAACAGGGGATATGATTTTATTCAAATATCTTTATTGTCCCAAATAAGGAAGGTAATTTCAGACCAGTTCTGGATCTGAAAGCTCTGAAGAAGTTTTCCAGAATTCCTACTTTCAAAATGGAAACTATTCAGACTATTATGCCTTTTGTTCAGCAAAGTCTGTTTATGTCCTCAATATATTTAAAGAATGCTTATCTTCATGTTCCAATTCACAGGGAACTTTACCAGTTTCTGAGGTTTGCCTTTCTAGAAAAGCATTTTCAGTTTATTGCTCTACAATTTAGTCTGCCCACAGCTCCAAGAATTTTCACAATGGTTCTGGGTGCACTATTGTCTGTGATCAGATCCAGTGTTTCCTTACCTGGACAATATTTTGGATCAAAGAAAGGGTTAACCTCAGCGCAAACCTATTTCTGTGTCTGCAGGTCTGAAATATACAGCCTACCCCTATGGCTGGAAAATGTCATTTGTACAAGTAGTGGGAAGTCAGACCCGCGCTATAGCAAAGCTGCACACAAACCTAGTAAAAAAAAACACTATATGTGAAGCATACACATGCCTAAGCTAAACATTTATTATAGGTTCAACCACACATAAATTTGAAAAAAATTCATAAAAAATAGTGACCAGTCATTTGAAAAAACTGTTGTTATGGCATAAATTCCTCACAATATTAATAGCTTTTACAATGAACAGAGATTATCATCAAGGTAAAACCTATTAATATTGTGAGGAATTCATGCCATAACAGCAGCCCTAGAGATTGGAGAATACATCACTCATACGGAAGCGTTTAAGAGACATATACGGTGTTTACCTTTTGTCTCTTCCTAGTGGATTGTATATCTTACAGGTGGTGTATGGATTAACTGTTTATTATTGTGAGAAATCTATGCCGTAATTACAAGCCGTAATTGTAAGCCCTTAAGATTTTGGAGAAAACAATATACATACGGCAGTGATCTAGACACTGTTATAAACTGAGTTAATTGTATCTCTTCCAAGTTGTCCATATATTATATAGGTGGCAATTGGACTAAGTGATTTAAAAAAAAAAATCTATATATATTTTTATGATTTTAACTCATATGAGTTTTTTCAAATGACCGGTCACTATTTTTTATAAGATTTTTTATGAATTTATGTGTTTGAACCTATAATAAATGTTTAATATGCTAAATGTTTTATATGCTACACATATAGTGTTTTTTACTAGATTTGTGTGCAACTTTGCTATAGTGCGGGTCTGACTTCCCACTACTTTTTGGATCAAATTCCATCTTTTCTTTTAGCAGAATCTGACACCAACAGCATGGTCGGAAGATCAATTTTCCAAAGAGTTCTTTGGTGCCTCAGACAAGGGTTACTTTTCAGGTGTTTCAAATAGATTCATTCTCTATGAGTCTTTTTTCTAACAGATCAATGATGGCTAAAATTGGTGTCAGCCTGTCTGAACCTCCTGCCTCTCTCCTTTCCCTCTGTTGCTCTTTGTATCAAAGTGCTGGGTCTCATGATTGCAGCTTCTGATGCAATTCTATTTGCTTGATTTCACATGAGACCTCTTCAGCTTTGTATGCTTTGCCAGTAGTGCAGGGATCATATTTAACTATCTCAAAAGATTTTTCTGGATCACAGTATAATTCAGTCTCTGACTTGGTGGCTTGATCATCAGGTCATTATTCAGGGGGCTTCTTTTGTTTGTCCTACCTGTACTGTGAACACTACAGATAAACGTTTTTCAGGTTGGGGAGCTGTTTGGTGGTCTCTCAGAGCACAAGGGATTTTAGCTCCTCGAGAGGCAGGGTTGACAAATAATGTCCTAGAACTCCGTGATATTTTCAGATCTCTTCAGACTTGGCCTCTGTTGAAAATGGAGTCTCATCTCTGCTTTCAATCAGACATTGTCACAACAGTGGCTTATATCAATCATCAGGGGGAACCCACAGTTCCCTAGCCTTGAGGGAAGTGTCTCAAATTCTCTCATGGGCAGAAGTCAATTTCTGTCTAGTCTCTGCAGTTTATATTCCAGGAGTGAACAACTGGGAAGCAGATTTTTTTCAGTAGTCAGTCTCTGCATCCATGGGAATGGTCTCTTCACCAGAATGTGTTCAATAAGATTGTGGATCTTTGGGGTCTTCCAGAGATAGATCTGATAGCTTCTAGTTTGAACAACAAACCTCCCAGATACTTTGCGAAGTCCAGGGACCCTCAGGTGGAGTTTGTGGATGCTCTAGTAGCTCATTGGTCATTTAATTTGTTTATCTGTTTACTCCTCTGGTTCTTATTCCTAGAGTGATTTCCAAGGTAAGGCTAGACAAATCATCAGTAATTTTGGTTGCCCCAGCTTTGCCATGCAGGATTTGGTATGCAGATCTGGTTCAGATTTCCAGTTGTCCTCCTTGGCCTCACCCGCTTTGACCAGACCTTCTACCATCAGGATTTCAAAATTCTAAGCTACGTGGAATGGAGATTGAATGGTTAGTTCTTAAGCATAAACGTTTCTCAGATTCTGTAATTTAAACTGTATTTCAGGTTCGTAAGCCTATGACTAGAAAGATTTATAAAAAGGCCTGGAAGGCTTCTATTGATTGGTGTATAGATCATTGCTTTTCCTGGCATTCTTTTAGAATTCCTAGAATTTTGCAGTTCTTACAGGATGGTTTGTATAAGGGCCAGTTCTCTGAAAGGGCAGATTTCTGATATTTCAGTTTTGTTTTATAGGAAGATTGCTAATCTTCCTGACATTCATGGTTTTGTTCAGGCTTTGACACAAATTAAGGACAAAAGTTCAAAGTAGAGCTGCTCCATCCATGATATTTACATCAAGGCATATAGAAACATCAGCAGCATTTTGGGACACAGCTGTTCCTAATGCTTATACATATACTTAACATCAGCAACTTAGGCCTCGCTTCCATTGAGTCGTAATTCAGTTTGCGTGCACTCGCAAACCGATAAATATGCTGTCGGAAGCAATATCGTTTATCGACTGTTTCCAATGGCGCGTTATACCTCAATATCGGCAGCCGGACTTCGGCTGCCGAAAAGATCTTCGCGTCCCATAGAAAGTAATAGAAGCCGTTAATCGATAAATTATACCAGGTTTCCAATGAAAGCGCTAACCGTTAATACATTGTCGGAGGCTGTCGATACATTGAGAAATATTACCCCCAGCTCAACTAGGTGTAAAAGAGGAAAATTGTGCTTTCTGAGACCTATTTTCTATTTAAATTATAAAACTTGCAAATAATGCAAGTGTTTTAATGTAGAAATAAATTGTTATAAGTAATATTTATTGTTGTCTCATGTATAGAAATAGTTGAACTTATATTCTAATAGAAATATCAATATATATTTAAATATAATAATATATGCAAGAACATATATACAGAATGCAAACTAGACCTATGCCTAGGGCAGCAATAAATATTACTTATATTTATGAAGTGTTAAATATAATTATATTAGAAAATAGTATTTGATTATTAAAAATATGGATAAGTGTTTTTTATTTTTCTTGAGAGGCGATCACAGGTAAGAAGCACGGACGTTAAACGTAAATTCTATAGCGTAAGGTCGGGTTACCTTAGCAACTAATTGATTTTCAAGAAATCCGACGTTAGATGGAAGCGTTAACACAACGTTAACTTACAGCTACACGAAAAGAGCGACTGCGCGCAACACGCTAATCTTTTCAATGGAAACCTGGTACTAAAATGCAGCCGTAAATTACTTTTAGCTGTCGGCTCCATTTTTAACGACTCAATGGAAGCGAGGCCTATGTTAGGTAATAGGTACATTAAAACATGCCCCATTAGTTTAGGTGAATTAACATCATCAGTACTGGACAAAATATCATCCTAGCACACCCTCTAGTGGAAATACCACACCTCCACCATTAAAATAAATCACATTTAAATAAAACAGCATCTAAGAAATAAAGAACCTATTTACAAAATATAAGATAATTTAGATTAAAAGAAGAGATACAAGTCCATGTCCCTATTCATACCATATGGAAACAGGGCGTTAAGTGTGAAAATCAAAAAAATCTCTTTCCATTTTAACTGAAGCTCCCTATTGCCCCCTCTCCTTAATCTGGGTATATTGTCAATAACCTGAAACATTATTTGATTAATATGGTGTTTTGCTTCTTAAAAATGACAGGCTACTGGGCCCCTAGGACCTTCTGTCAGATGTTGGAATTTTGTTCAAGATTTCTGTCATGGACTCTCCTCGTTGTCTCTCCCACTTACATTTTACCAAAAAGGCATTTAAATAAGTAGATAACAAAATTCTGAATTACAAGTCTAATGTCCCCTAATGTTGAAAACCTTACCGTTAGGCGGATGTGGAAATTGTGCTCCCTCAATCATGCTATTGCTACTTGAACAACCCAAACCAGGGTAACACCCATCATTGCATTTACCAATGTAAATATTTTTTTATCTTCTCAATGACATTGACAAAAAATATAGGATAAATTAATACAGTCAAGTAGAATACAGTAATAAACAATGGATTCAAGAGAAGCTTTTCTCAAAGTTCGTATTGTCCGAAACATTGGTGGAGTATTCAATAGTACTTACTATGAGTTTGTAATCTGAGAACAATGTCCACTGAGATTTTAAATTAACTACATAAATCATACAAACAAAACAATATTAAACCAAAAAATCTAAATACAATAGTAGACTCATAAGCTATTAGTTGTGATATCCAGTATCAATAGTAGTGCATTCAGTTCATCATTGAAAAACCAGAAACCTTTAATAACCTTAGCATTGATACTGACTAATCAAAATTTAACATCCTTTCTCCTCTAAGTCTTTCCTGTAAAATCAACTGTGTGTTTCTTAAAGGATATAGTTACTGTCGGCTAGATTTAGAGTTCTGCGGCCAAAGGGGTGCGTTAGCTACGCATGCTTTTTTCCCCCCGCACCTTTTAAATACCGCTGGTATTTAGAGTTCACAGAATGGCTGCGTTAGGCTCCAAAAAAGGAGCGTAGAGCATATTTACCGCCACTGCAACTCTAAATACCAGCGTTGCTTACGGACGCGGCCAGCTTCAAAAACGTGCTCGTGCACGATTCCCCCATAGAAAACAATGGGGCATTGTGAGCTGAAAAAAGCAGCGTTCAGCTCCTAACGCAGCTACATTGTTTCCTATGGGGAAACACTTCCTACGTCTGCACCTAACACTCTAACATGTACCCCGAGTCTAAACACCCCTAACCTTACACTTATTAACCCCTAATCTGCTGACCCCTGCATATTATTTTTAACCCCTAATCTGCCGCTCCGTATACCGCCGCAACATACATTATAGTTATGTACCCCTAATCTGCTGCCCCTAACACCGCCGACCCCTATACTATATTTATTAACCCCTAATCTGCCCCCCACAACGTCGCCGCCAGCTACCTACAATAATTAACCCCTAATCTGCCGATCGGATCTCGCCGCTAGTCTAATAAATGGATTAACCCCTAAAGCTAAGTCTAACCCTAACACTAACACCCCCCTAAATTAAATATAATTTTTATCTAACGAAATAAATTAACTCTTATTAAATAAATTATTCCTATTTAAAGCTAAATACTTACCTGTAAAATAAACCCTAATATAGCTACAATATAAATAATAATTATATTGTAGCTATTTTAGGATTTATATTTATTTTACAGGCAACTTTGTAATTATTTTAAACAGGTACAATAGCTATTAAATAGTTAATAACTATTTAATAGCTAAAATAGTTAAAATAATTACAAAATTACCTGTAAAATAAATCCTAACCTAAGTTACAATTAAACCTAACACTACACTAGCAATAAATTAATTAAATAAAATACCTACAAATAAATACAATGAAATAAACTAACTAAAGTACAAAAAATAAAAAAGAACTAAGTTACAAAAAATAAAAAAATATTTACAAACATTAGAAAAATATTACAACAATTTTAAACTAATTACACCTACTCTAAGCCCCCTAATAAAATAACAAAGACCCCCAAAATAAAAAAATGCTCTACCCTATTCTAAAATAAAAATAGAAAAGCTCTTTTACCTTACCAGCCCTGAAAAGGGCCCTTTGCGGGGCATGCCCCAAAGAATTCAGCTCTTTTGCCTGTAAAAAAAACCCCATACAATACCCCCCCCCAACATTACAACCCACCACCCACATACCCCTAATCTAACCCAAACCCCCCTTAAATAAACCTAACACTAAGCCCCTGAAGATCTCCCTACCTTGTCTTCACCTCAACGGGTTTAGCGATCAGTCCAGAAGAGGGTCCGAAGTCTTGATCCAAGCGGCGGCTGAAGAACTCCATCATCGGGCTGAAGTCGGAAGTCCATCATCGGGATGAAGTCTTCTATCAAGCCGCATCTTCAATCTTCTTTCTTCCGGAGCAGAGCCATCTTCTTCCCAGCCGACGCGGATCCAACCTCTTCAAGCGACGCCTACTCGCCGAATGACGGTTCCTTTAAATGACGTCATCCAAGATCGGAACAGCCAATAGAATGCCAGCTCAATCTGATTGGCTGATCCAATCAGCCAATCGGATTGAACTTGAATCTGATTGGCTGATTCCATCAGCCAATCAGAATTTTCCTACCTTAATTCCGATTGGCTGATAGAATCCTATCAGCCAATTGGAATTCGAGGGATGCCATCTTGGATGACGTCCCTTAAAGGAACCTTCATTCTTCAGTTGGACGTCGGAAGAAGAGGATAGATCCGCGCTGGAGGTCTTCAGGATGGAGCCGTTCATCGGATGAAGATAGAAGATGCCGCTTGGATCAAGATGGTTGCCGGTCCGGATCTCCTCTTCTTCCCGGATAGGATGAAGACTTTGGAGCCTCTTCTGGACCTCTTCAGCCGACGCTTGATAGAAGACTTCAGCCGGATTATGGATCGCCAGCCCCTGCTTGGGCTTGGATGAAGACTTCGAAGCCAGGACGGATCGGTGTGATACCCGGTGTGGTGAAGACAAGGTAGGATGATCTTCAGGGGGGTAGTGTTAGGTTTATTTAAGGGGGGTTTGGGTTAGATTAGGGGTATGTGGGTGGTGGGTTTTAATGTTGGGGGGGGTTGTATTTTTCTTTTACAGGCAAAAGAGCTGAATTCTTTGGGGCATGCACCACAAAGGGCCCTTTTAAGGGCTGGTAAGGTAAAAGAGCTTTGAACTTTTTTAATTTAGAATAGGGTAGGGCATTTTTTTATTTTGGGGGGCTTTGTTATTTTATTAGGGGGTTTAGAGTAGGTGTAATTAGTTTAAAATTGTTGTAATATTTTTCTAATGTTTGTAAATATATTTTTATTTTTTGTACTTTAGTTAGTTTATTTCATTGTATTTATTTGTAGGTATTGTATTTAATTAATTTATTGATAGAGTAGTGTTAGGTTTAATTGTAGGTAATTGTAGGTATTTTATTTAATTTATTTATTGATAGTGTAGTGTTAGGTTTAATTGTAACTTAGGTTAGGATTTATTTTACAGGTAATTTTGTAATTATTTTAACTAGGTAACTATTAAATAGTTATTAACTATTTAATAGCTATTGTACCTGGTTAAAATAATTACAAAGTTACCTGTAAAATAAATATAAATCCTAAAATAGCTACACTATAATTATAATTTATATTGTAGCTATATTAGGGTTTATTTTACAGGTAAGTATTTAGCTTTAAATAGGAATAATTTATTTAATAATAGTTCATTTATTTCGTTAGATTTAAATTATATTTAAGTTAGGGGGGTGTTAGGGATTAGGGTTAGACTTAGCTTTAGGGGTTAATGCATTTATTATAGTAGCGGTGAGCTCCAGTCGGCAGATTAGGGGTTAATGCTTGAAGTTAGGTGTCGGCGATGTTAGGGAGGGCAGATTAGGGGTTAATACTATTTATTATAGGGTTATTGAGGCGGGAGTGAGGTGGATTAGGGGTTAATAACTTTATTATAATAGCGGCGCAGTCCGGTCGGCAGATTAGGGGTTAATAAGTGTAGGCAGGTGGAGGCGACGTTGAGGGGGGCAGATTAGGGGTTAATAAATATAATATAGGGGTCGGCGGTGTTAGGGGCAGCAGATTAGGGGTTCATAGGGATAACGTAGGTGGCAGCGGCGTGCGGTCGGCAGATTAGGGGTTAAAAATTTTTAATAGAGTGGCGGCGATGCGGGGGGACCTCGGTTTAGGGGTACATAGGTAGTTTATGGGTGTTAGTGTACTTTAGAGCACAGTAGTTAAGAGCTTTATAAACCGGCGTTAGCCCAGAAAGCTCTTAACTACTGACTTTTGTCTGCGGCTGGAGTTTTGTCATTAGATTTCTAACGCTCACTTCAGCCACGACTCTAAATACCAGTGTTAGAAAGATCCCATTGAAAAGATAGGATACGCAAATGGCGTAGGGGGATCTGCGGTATGGAAAAGTTGCGGCTGCAAAGTGAGCGTTAGACCCTTTCCTGACTGACTCCAAATACCAGAGGGCGGTAAAAACCAGCGTTAGGAGCCTCTAACGCTGGTTTTCACGGCTACCGCCCAACTCTAAATCTAGCCGTGTGTTTGTAATTGTTGGGTCGGGCTATGCAAGTAGTTTTCCCATTTATTCATAAAACTAGTTGTTCTGTGTGTCATGTTGCCTACTGAGTCATATAATTCAATCGTTAATTGGTGAAGAAGAGAGTTTTTAAACTGTTTTAGGGTAGGTACGTTTGAAGTGTTCCATGTCTTGAACACCAGTCTACTAGCTATTAATATGATCCTCCCCAGTAGTTTGTCTCTTCTTTTTAAGCCTTTAGATAGTTTCAGAAAGAGTTTTGTTTCATTATCCAGTGAAAAGTCAATATTACAATTAACAATAAGCCAGTGTGCAGTTAATTTCCAATATCTTATTAGTCGTGGTCAGCACCAAAATAAATGTATCAGGTCAGGGTTCTCTTTGTGGCATTTGGGGCAAATATTTGCTGTTAGTGGTGCCCATTTTTGGTAAATTTTAGGGGTTATATAGGCTTGATGTAGCAGTCTAGTATGAGAGTCTTTTAAATCCTGAGACAGCGTAACGTTACGTAAGGTTTGTATACTAGATTGAATTAGTGGCATTTCCACTAGCTCACCTGTGGAATTGGTCCAGTTTTCAGCTATTTTTTCAGTAGTAGAGGTATTTATATTTTCTAGCAGTAATCTATATATTGGAGAGATAGAGTGTATACCCTGGGAGACTAATGAGACAAGTTGGTTTATAGGTCATGCATGCTTAAGTGTGAGTTTGTGGAACTTTCAGCCATTTACAGAGTGACCTCCATGCTTTCAAGGGTTTTGTTAGTGGGGGCATATCTCCTATGTGCCGATGTATCTGTTGTGGGGTTAGGTGAGGTAGTACTGCTAATGAATAAGGTTTGATTTGTTCTTCCTCAAGAGTTTTAAAAGTGAAATGGTATTGTTGACCTAGCCAATCTAGCACACATTTTGAGAGAGCTGCCTAGTTGTATAATAAAAAGTTTGGAAGAGCAAAACTTCCATGTAATACTGAGCTCAAGAGTTTCTGAAAGTCTATACAATGTTTTTTTCCTGCCCAGAAAAACGTGAGAATTTTGATGTTAAGTGATTTTAGGTCTTTTTTTCCTATCAAAATTGGTAACATTTGAAATGTATATTATAACTGAAAGTAATCATTTTGATTAGGTTTATACGTCCGCATTGTGAAAAAGTTAATCCCTTCCAGTTTTCCAACTGATCTATAACTTTTTTTGAGGAGAGGAGTAAAATTAAGGGCATACCAGCATTTAGGATTGAGTGATAATTTGATTCCCAGATGTTTAAACTCATCTGTGACTATTTTAAAATCAAAACCAGGAATTTTACAAGAGCCTTTTTGAGTTAACTAAATCAGCTCAGATTTATCATGGTTTATATAATAGCCTGAAATGTTGCCAAACATCTGAACAAGTGCCATCAACTGGGGTCGATTGTGGATCTGAGAAGAATAGGATCATATCATTCGCATATAAGGACACATGCATAGTGGAGGTACCAATTCTCAAGCCTTTACTCTCTACTCTTATAGCTTGAGTAAGGTTTGTATACTAGATTGAATTAGTGGCATTTCCACTAGCTCACCTGTGGAATTGGTCCAGTTTTCAGCAATTTTTTCAGTAGTAGAGGTATTAATATTTTCTAGCAGTAATCTATATATTGGAGAGATAGAGTGTATACCCTGGGAGACTAATGAGACAAGTTGGTTTATAGGTCATGCATTCTTAAGTGTGAGTTTGCGGAACTTTCAGCCATTTACAGAGTGACCTCCATGCTTTCAAGGGTTTTGTTAGTGGGGGCATATCTCCTATGTGGCGATGTATCTGTTGTGGGGTTAGGTGAGGTAGTACTGCTAATGAATAAGGTTTGATTTGTTCTTCCTCAAGAGTTTTAAAAGTGAAATGGTATTGTTGACTTAGCCAATCTAGCACACATTTTGAGAGAGCTGCCTAGTTGTATAATAAAAGGTTTGGAAGAGCAAAACTTCCATGTAATATTGAGCTCAAGAGTTTCTGAGAGTCTATACAATGTTTTTTTCCTGCCCAGAAAAACGCGAGAATTTTGATGTTAAGTGATTTTAGGTCTTTTTTCCTATCAAATTTGGTAACATTTAAAATGTATATTATAACTGAAAGTAATCATTTTGATTAGGTTTATACGTCCGCATTGTGAAAAAGTTAATCCCTTCCAGTTTTCCAACTGATCTATAACTTTTTTTGAGGAGAGGAGTAAAATTAAGGGCATACCAGCATTTAGGATTGAGTGATAATTTGATTCCCAGATGTTTAAACGCATCTGTGACTATTTTAAAATCAAAACCAGGAATTTTACAAGAGCCTTTTTGAGTTAACTAAATCAGCTCAGATTTATCATGGTTTATATAACAGCCTGAAATGTTGCCAAACGTCTGAACAAGTGCCATCAACTGGGGTAGATTGTGGATCTGAGAAGAATAGGATCATATCATCCACATATAAGGACACATGCATAGTGGAGGTACCAATTATCAAGCCTTTACTCTTTACTCTTATAGCTTGAGTAAGAGGCTCTATGGCAATGTTGAACAGGAGAGGGGGAAGTGGACAGCCTTGTCTGGTGCCCCTGTGTAGGTGGAAGGCCGGGACGAGTCTGCCATTCACAATGACAGCTGTCACTGGGTTACTTTATATGTTTTGGATGGCCTGAAGGATGTTTCCGTTAAAACCAAAGTGTTCAAGTGTTGAGAAAATGTATCTCTATATCACCTTATCAAAGGTCTTTTCTGCGTCTAAGACTAACATGCATGGCCTAGGTTGGTTCAACAACTGGGGGTCGTTCCAATTTTTCCAAATATTAGATAGTATTAGTTGAACCCTTCTAATGTTTTTGATTGGGGATCTATCTTGTATAAATCCTGTTTGGTCCTCATGAATTATTGATGGTAGTATTAGACTTATCCTAGTAGCCAGACATTTTTGTCAGTATCTTATAATCCATGTTGAGTAAGGAAATTGGGCGGTATGATTCTGGCTTTAATGGATCCCTCCCTGGCTTTAAAAATAATACTAATGTGGGCTTCAGTAAATCTTTGGTTGAGTTTGGTTTGTCCTGAAATAACTTGTTAGAGTTTCAGAAATTTCAGTTTTCAGCAGTTTATAAAACTCAGCTGGCATGTGTCTGGGCCAGGCGTTTTCCCAAGGGGGGTATTTTGTATTACTTTAGTCACTTCCTCTACTTTAATTGGGGCATTTAGCATGTGCATTTGGTCATCTGAGACTTTTGGCAATTGCAAGTTTTCCCAAAATCTATTTATCTGGTCCCTGTATGAGTTTTGAGGACTATATAAGTTAGCATAATAGTCAATGGACACTTTTTGGATGTCTTCTGAACTTGTGACGATATTTCCCTTACTGTGAATTGCTGGTATTATGTTTGGTGGTCTAGTTAGTCTAGTTAGGGTTGCAAGGGATCGGCCAGTCTTGTTACCAAACCTATAAAATCTCGCTTGTAATCTATTTGTGTTTTTTAAAGTTTTTTGTAATAGAAAATGATCTCTGGTAGATTTAGTTTGTTTTTTAATAGTCTCTACTTTGTGCATTCGGGGCTTTGAGATATCTATTTTGAGCATTTATTAATTTTTTAAACAGTAGCTCTTCCTGTGCTGCGGCTTTCTTCCGAATTCCAGCAGCATAGTTGGTGATAACTCCTCTCAAGGCTGCTTTAGCAGTTTCCCAAAAGAGTAAGGAGGTTTTGTGTGTTTAGGGCGAGGTAAGCCTGCCATTCTCCAGTTAAGTAGTTTAAGAGATTGGGGTCTTTGTAAAGATATGTTGGAAAAAAAACATCTATTCTATTTAGGAATTTCTTTTTTGATGGTCATGGTTAGTTTTACAGGGGCATGATCAGATAATGTAGCTATGTCGTTTTTGACGTCTGTAATATATGTATTTAATGCTTTAGAAACCAGGAAATAGTCAATACGAGAAAGAGTATGTTTGGAACGGGTAATGCACGTATAGTCTCTGACCTCAGGATTGTGTAATCGCCAAATATCTATCAACCTAAGTCCTTTCTGGAACTTAATTAGAGTTCTTGTGTCTCTTTTAGCATATGTTCCAGGTGGAATCGTGAGTGGGGTAAAGGCAGGGTTACTGAACCTGTCTAATGGAAGATGAGCAGACTTTAAAAGGTGTTTATGCATTTTAGACCAAAAGGCGTCTTTATTGTTAATATAAAAACAAAACAGAACAGAGAGGGCACTATATCAGAGTGCAGTTGATATTGTGATAGTGATACAAATAAGTAAAATATGTTACAATAGTCCCCAAGGTAAGATGTCATGCAACAACTATGCAGTCCTGTACATCTTCGCAGGGAAGAAAAAGGTTGAAGGTGGCTGCTCTCCTCCTCACAGGAAAGTCAAGATTGTACTAAAAAGCAGAAAACATGGAGCAGCGCCTCATGTGCAGATCAACCAATGAAAACAGATCCAAATAATAATAATAGTGTAGCCAAATGGGTACTCACATTTATGGAAAGCACCCTAATGTGCTAGCAGCAGCAGACTGATAACTCAGGGTGTATCAGCTGACCCTCTCCTGGTAGCAGCAACCGACCAACTTTAGGAAGCAGGATACACAAGAACACAGTGGGAGCTCCACAGCAAACAAATAAAGGTGCTATCACTTAGCTTAAGTTAAAAAACAATTTATTTTAAAAACAATAAGCATTCAGTGAAAAGGGGACATTTGTGATAAGGCCCCTATCATGCAACGCGTTTATCGGCTTAGTAAGTAGCCATTTCATCACGCATATAGCACCTAGTAATGATAAAGTCCTTTTAAATACTAACAAAGCTAAAAAATTGTAACCAGACCATTCTGGGCATGTGTTAGACATGTGGAACAATTAGCAAGTCAAACAGCTGATCTGCTTTAGTAAGCCAATACAAATAATGAATATGTTAATACCTTGTATATCCATAGATCCATTCTAAAGATAAATCCTAAACTTAACATTCAGGCGATATCATATAAAATCAAAAAAAGTATATTGTAACTTCTATAACATAACATTCTAATAATATCATATGAAAATACATATATGGGGGCCGATTTATCATGTGTCTGGCGGACATGATCCACTGTAGCGGATCCTGTCCACCAGACATTGATAAATGCCGACAGCATAGGCTGTCAGCATTTAACATTGCACAAGCATATGCAATTCCGCCCCCTGCAGATTGGTGGCCAATTGGCCACTAGCAGGGGGTGTCAATCAACCCAATCGTATGCGATCGGGCGGATTGCTGTCCACCGCCTCAGAGGTAGCGGACAAATTAAGGAGCAGCGGTCCTGAAGGCTTGCGCGGAAACAGCTGCATATAGCAGCATTCGGGCCTTAATAAATCGGCCCCATTGTAGGTAATACTGACCCAAATAGCAGATGTCAATATAATAGAATCCCTAAACCAGTATTTGTTATTAAAACTTTTCTTAATGATAATTTGTATCAAAGCTCTGTTTATACATTCAACCTAATTTGTTATCTGATTTCTTACCTGCACTTTGGGACAAAACGGTATTTTGGATGCGCATTAGTATTTCTCTCATACATTTAAATTTAAATTATCTGATATATATTAGTTTACTCTGGTGTGTTTAGAATTGAGTGTTATTAATACCAGAATTATTCAATCAAATCGTGTTCAAGGAAGCACAAGAATATAGTTAATAGAAATATTTACCGGTATAGTTCATAAAAATTCATATAAAATTATAATAAACAATAAATAAAAAAGTGACACCTTATTTTAGTACATTACATTTAAATACATCTAAAACAGTTAATAATATCATTTTGGTATTAATAACACTGAATTCTAAAGACACCAGAGTAAACTAATATAAATATATATATATATATATATATATACAGGTTATGACTATGGCTTAACCACTGAAACGCGTAAGCCCAGTGCTGCGCTCACTCTGCTAAGCTGCTGTGATTTCCATTGTTTGTATCTCTTTTAATAAGAAAATAAAAGTCAAGTTTTAATCCTGGCGTGGATCATATATTCTTCTGATGGTCTATATATATATATATATATATATATATATATATATATATATATATATATATATATATAATAATTTAAATTTAAATATAGTAGCATTGCATTTTTTTAAAAATCCAGGTGAGACGCACCACAATAGACAGCCAAAAAAATACTCCCAAACTAAGGCCTAGATTTGGAGTTTTGTCGGTAACGACCCGAAAAACTAACGCCGGCTTTTTTCTGGCCGCACCATAAAAATAACTCTGGTATCGAGAGTCCACATAAAGGCTGCGTTAGGCTCCAAAAAAGGAGCGTAGAGCATTTTTAACGCAGCTTCAACTCTTGATACCAGAGTTGCTTACGGACGATTATAATCCGATTATAATTATATTATAGCTATTTTAGGATTTATATTTATTTTACAGGTAACTTTGTATTTATTTTAACCAGGTACAATAGCTATTAAATAGTTAAGAACTATTTAATAGCTAAAATAGTTAAAATAATTACAAATTTACCTGTAAAAGAAATCCTAACCTAAGTTACAAATAAACCTAACACTACACTATCAATAAATTAATTAAATACAATTGCTACAAATAAATACAATTAAATAAACTAGCTAAAGTACAAAAAATAAAAAAGAACTAAGTTACAAAAAATAAAAAAATATTTACAAACATAAGAAAAATATTACAACAATTTTAAACTAATTACACCTACTCTAAGCCCCCTAATAAAATAACAAAGCCCCCCAAAATAAAAAAAATGCCCTACCCTATTCTAAATTACTAAAGTTCAAAGCTCTTTTACCTTACCAGCCCTGAACAGGGCCCTTTGCGGGGCATGCCCCAAGAAGTTCAGCTCTTTTGTCTGTAAAAAAAAACATACAATACCCAAGCCCCCCAACATTACAACCCACCACCCACATACCCCTAATCTAACCCAAACCCCCCTTAAATAAACCTAACACTAAGCCCCTGAAGATCATCCTACCTTGTCTTCACCATACCAGGTTCACCGATCGGTCCAGAAGAGCTCCTCCGATGTCCTGATCCAAGCCCAAGCGGGGGGCTGAAGAGGTCCATGATCCGGCTGAAGTCTTCATCCAAGCGGGGCAGAAGAGTTCTTCCATCCGATTGAAGTCTTCATCCAAGCGGCATCCATCCGGAGCGAAGCGGCAGCATCCTGAAGACCTCCACCGCGGAACATCCATCCTGGCCGACGACTGAACGACGAATGACGGTTCCTTTAAATGACGTCATCCAAGATGGCGTCTCTCGAATTCCGATTGGCTGATAGGATTCTATCAGCCAATCGGAATTAAGGTAGGAATATTCTGATTGGCTGATGGAATCAGCCAATCAGAATCAAGTTCAATCCGATTGGCTGATCCAATCAGCCAATCAGATTGAGCTTGCATTCTATTGGCTGATCGGAACAGCCAATAGAATGCAAGCTCAATCTGATTGGCTGATCGGATCAACCAATCGGATTGAACTTGATTCTGATTGGCTGATTCCATCAGCCAATCAGAATATTCCTACCTTAATTAATAGGATTCTATCAGCCAATCGGAATTCGAGGGACGCCATCTTGGATGACGTCATTTAAAGGAACCGTCATTCGTCGTTCAGTCGTCGGCCAGGATGGATGTTCCGCGGTGGAGGTCTTCAGGATGCTGCCGCTTCGCTCCGGATGGATGCCGCTTGGATGAAGACTTCAATCGGATGGAAGAACTCTTCTGCCCCGCTTGGATGAAGACTTCAGCCGGATCATGGACCTCTTCAGCCCCCCGCTTGGGCTTGGATCAGGACATCGGAGGAGCTCTTCTGGACTGATCGGTGAACCTGGTATGGTGAAGACAAGGTAGGATGATCTTCAGGGGCTTAGTGTTAGGTTTATTTAAGGGGGGTTTGGGTTAGATTAGGGGTATGTGGGTGGTGGGTTGTAATGTTGGGGGGCTTGGGTATTGTATGTTTTTTTTTACAGGCAAAAAAGAGCTGTATTTCTTGGGGCATGCCCCGCAAAGGGCCCTGTTCAGGGCTGGTAAGGTAAAAGAGCTTTGAACTTTAGTAATTTAGAATAGGGTAGGGCATTTTTTTATTTTGGGGGGGCTTTTTTTATTTTATTAGGGGGCTTAGAGTAGGTGTAATTAGTTTAAAATTGTTGTAATATTTTTCTTATGTTTGTAAATATTTTTTTATTTTTTGTAACTTAGTTCTTTTTTATTTTTTGTACTTTAGCTAGTTTATTTAATTGTATTTATTTGTAGCAATTGTATTTAATTAATTTATTGATAGTGTAGTGTTAGGTTAATTGTAGGTAATTGTAGGTAGTTTATTTAATTAATTTATTGATAGTGTAGTGTTTGGTTTATTTGTAACTTAGGTTAGGATTTATTTTACAGGTAATTTTGTAATTATTTTAACTATTTTAGCTATTAAATAGTTCTTAACTATTTAATAGCTATTGTACCTGGTTAAAATAAATACAAAGTTACCTGTAAAATAAATATAAATCCTAAAATAGCTATAATATAATTATAATTTATATTGTAGCTATATTAGGATTTATTTTACAGGTAAGTATTTAGCTTTAAATAGGAATAATTTATTTAATAAGAGTTAATTAATTTCGTTAGATTAAAATTATATTTAACTTAGGGGGGTGTAAGTGTTAGGGTTAGACTTAGCTTTAGGGGTTAATACATTTATTAGAATAGTGGCGAGATTCGGTCGGCAGATTAGGGGTTAATAATTGAAGTTAGGTGTCGGCGATGTTAGGGAGGGCAGATTAGGGGTTAATACTATTTATGATAGGGTTAGTGAGGCGGATTAGGGGTTAATAACTTTATTATAGTAGCGCTCAGGTCCGCTCGGCAGATTAGGGGTTAATAAGTGTAGGCAGGTGGAGGCGACGTTGAGGGGGGCAGATTAGGGGTTAATAAATATAATATAGGGGTCGGCGGTGTTAGGGGCAGCAGATTAGGGGTACATAAGTATAACGTAGGTGGCGGTCGGCAGATTAGGGGTTAAAAATTTTTTTTCGAGTGTTGGCGATGTGGGGGTCCTCGGTTTAGGGGTACATAGGTAGTTTATGGGTGTTAGTGTACTTTAGAGTACAGTAGTTAAGAGCTTTATAAACCGGCGTTAGCCAGAAAGCTCTTAACTACTGACTTTTTTCCTGCGGCTGGAGTTTTGTCGTTAGATGTCTAACGCTCACTTCAGAAACGACTCTAAATACCGGAGTTAGAAAAATCCCATTGAAAAGATAGGATACGCAATTGACGTAAGGGGATCTGCGGTATGGAAAAGTCGCGGCTGGAAAGTGAGCGTTAGACCCTATTTTGAGTGACTCCAAATACCGGCGGTAGCCTAAAACCAGCGTTAGGAGCCTCTAACGCTGGTTTTCACGGCTAACGCCAAACTCTAAATCTAGGCCTATAACTCCAAAAATGTATTAGGGCAATTTAAAAGCACAAAGGGCTCAAAGGCCATAAAGCACACTATATAAAATCATCTGGAAAGAGTCAGGATACACCTCAGACGCGCTTCGTGAGCATGCTCACTTGCATTTTTTTAGACTGAGTATTCTATGAGAGAAATACTAAGGCGCATCCAAAATACCCTTTTGTCCCATATTGCTTTAAATAAACAGTTTTTAGGTTTTTTACTGTTTTTTTAATGTTTAGTGCTTGCTAACTATTAGCACTATATACTGTTGAATCTTAAATTTCTTTCTTACCTGCACTTACACATACGGTAAGTAATATGATAAATTCCTAAATCCAATCATGCGCTAAATATCTCCTAGATGTTTGTGCACACAAGGGTGAATGTTTGTGCACATTTTTCACCAAATATGTGGTATATGAAAAAACCCACTATATATATCCTAAACATAATATAGTTGTGTATTAGATTCGCAGATGTATTCCGCTTAGGCTAAAGAAGTGACACTTATCTTAGTGCTCCGTTATAAACTAAACTGCGACTCTATTGTTACTGTGCCAAAAAGATGTTCACTAAATATCTCCTAGATGTTTGTGCACACTTGAGAATGAATGTTTGTGCACATTTTATACCAAATATGGTGTAAACGGAAAAATCTGCTATATAATCTGTGACTCTATTGTTGATGTGCCAAAAGATATTCACAAAAAATGTTCATTAAATATCTCCTAGATGTTTGTGCACACTTGAGAATAAATGTTTGTGCAAATTTTTTACCAAATATGGTGTAAATAAAAAAATTCTGCTATATTCGCGGATATGTTCTGCTTAAACTAAGGATGTGACACTTATGTTAGTGCCCCGTTATAAATTAAACTGTGACTCTATTGTTGATGTGCCGAAAAAATGTTCACTAAATGTCTCCTAGATGTTTGTACACACTTAAAGATGAATGTTTGTGCACATTTTTTTACTAAATATGGTGTAAATGGAAAATTCCGCTATATAAAATGTTACTCTATTGTTGATGTGCCGAAAAATGTTCACTAAATGTCTCCTAGATGTTTGTACACACTTAAAGATGAATGTTTGTGCACATTTTTTTACTAAATATGGTGTAAATGGAAAATTCCGCTATATAAAATGTTACTCTATTGTTGATGTGCCGAAAAATGTTCACTAAATGTCTCCTAGATGTTTGTACACACTTAAAGATGAATGTTTGTGCACATTTTTTACCAAATATGGTGTAAACCGAAAACTCCGCTATATAGTGATAGATATATAGTGATGTATTAAATTGGCAGATATATTCCGCTTCAGCTAATGATGTGACACTTATCTTAGTGCTCCGTTATGAACTAAACTGTGACTCTATTGTTGATGTGCCGAAAACTTCCGCTATATATATCCTAAACATAATATAGTGATGTATTAGATTTGCGGATAGGTTCCACTTCAGCTAGAAATGTGACACTTATCTTAGTGCTCCGTTATAAACTAAACCGTGAACTAAATCCTAAAAGTAGATCACTCTATATACAAAAAAATAATATACATATATATATATATATATATATATATATATATATATATATATATATATATATATATATATATAATAGATCAAGAAAAATACATATAAAAAAAGTATTAGAGAAAAAAAGTGTATAAAAAAATTGAAAAGGATTCTAAAGTTGACAAATGACAATTGGCTAAGCCAGTCGTCCTCACTGTAGTGAGATATCATTAAAGTGGATAGTGAAATATTATTAGTTAATATATTATTATTAAGTGGGTCATATACCCCTACCAAAGCCATCTTGAGATCTCCAAATTCTAAGTGTATTAAAGGGACACTCAGGTTAAATTAAATTTTCATAATTCAGATACAGCATATAATTTTAAACAACTTTCCAATTTACTTCCATTAAAAAAAATGTGCACAGTCTTTTATATTTACAATTTTTGAGTCACCAGATCCTACTGAGCATGTGCAAGAATTCACAGACTATACGTATATGCATTTGTGATTGGCTGATTGCTATCACATGGTACAAGGGGAGTGGAAATATACATAACTTTGAAATTTGTTATTAAAAAATCTACTACTCATTTGAAGTTCAGACTAAGTGCTATTGCATTATCTTGTTATCTTGCATTGGTTGATTATGCAAATCTAATGTGTTGACTGGTCCTTTAAGACAAACCTACCCTCTGGGTCTAAATCAGTGTGCAAGATTTTATAAGATTAACCCTTTTGAAATAAGAGAGCCACTCCTCTAGCCCGACCTCCTACATATGAAGAGCTAATAACCTCTTGGACCCAGCCTTGTTTCATCTTTAAGTGTTCCTCCATAGTGAGGTGCATTTCTGTTAGTATAGCAATATCAGTGTTCTTACTTTTAATATAAGGTTATGAGGGGGCACACACTATATAAGATGTAACAAATCGGTGAATATCAATCCATACATCTATTAAAAAAATAAAACAGTGGTTAAAATAGATAATAAGTCCCAAAAAGGTCCAATACGGTGTAATGTTCATAATATTTAAATGGGAAATCAAATATCAACAGCTGCTATCCTCCTCACAGATGGATCCGGATAGAACTATGAAAAAAGCATAAAACAGAGGGGCGCCTCATGTGTGTATCAGCATATTCAAGTATGAGCATATGGATATTCAAGCCAAATTGGTACTCACATTTGGTAAAAGTACACTTATGTACTGGTAGGTACGGGCCGGAAACTTGGGGTGTACCAGCTAACCTTCCCCTGGCTCCAACAAGGTGTACAGGTGCAATCCAACCCACTACAGAATTAGGCAACTCCAGGTGCTCAGGTGCAGTGTAGTAATCGGTCAAACATGTACAGGTGCTTCCACTAAGCTTGTAGTAATAAAATTAATTTATTTAAAACTTCAAAAGTTTTAAAGCATGCAAGCAGTGGCTATAGGGGTCATATGCAATATACCCCCTATCTATACAACACGTTTCTCAGCCTTAAAACTGGCCGTTTCCTCAGGCATAAAGCACTTTACAACAAACAGCTATTTTAAAACACAGTATGACAAATTAGCAAGTTGATAACGCCCACCGTGGGAATACTAGCACACCAGAGTCCTTAATTAATTGCTGGATAAACAACTCACTCAATATCTTACACATTCAGCCTATTTCAAAACAAGAATTAGTAACCTATATGTGACATTTATAACTAAGTGGTATACATTCAGACATCATCTCAATAGGAAACATTTATCTTACGATGTTACAATTTTAATAAACAAAATATGATCAATGATGGTCGTTATGTCCCACTTGGTAATACATATATTTATGCTCATTTCTGGTGGCTTAAACCCGTTTATTCAAATTCAGTCTTGAAATCCCAATCTATTTGTTGCTCCACTCCATTATTATAGACTTATGATTGGTTTACCTGTTTTGTTCGTAATATGTGGCTAATAATTAGAATCGAGGGTAATAACTAATCTCTTTATAGAACAACATTTTAAAATGACGAGTCATACATAATCTCTTTATAGAAAAAGCAAATAACTCCTATTGATCGTAAAACTATTGACAGTACCTTTCGCTGTGTTTACACTGCGATTTGTATGTTGTTATTATAGTGTCCATTACACATATGTTCTGTGTGTGATCTATTTATGGAAGCCAACCCCGTGATTATAGCATAACCACATGGTTGGGAGTGGCCTATGAGAATCTAATTAAAAAATGTATGTCATAGTTACGATACGTAACTACGGCATAACCACATGGTTGGCAGTGGCCTATGAGAATCTAATTCCAAAATGTATGTCATAGTTACGATTCGTAGTGCTGAAAATAGTAAACAAAAAGGGGAGTGTTAATAACGTACCTAAGGGGATGTGTAACTGATGTGTACCTGATCTTAGTATTTAGATTAAAACCACATCAAAAGCTTGTTATTGTGGTGGGGGGAGAATGTACATTACATACTAATTCATAACCGTGTTATGCAAGGTGGAGGCGGTTAAGAAATATATGCCTCATTGTGTAACAGCAGCAGGTAAGATAGTCTCTCTGACAGTATTAAGTGTTAAAGTCAGATTAAAGTATTTTGCATTGATCAATCTTTCTTATGACCACTAGATGGCAGAAAAAGATCAGTTTGGCAGTCCCAAGTAGGAATAGAAAACTTTCAGTGTATATGATTCAGAGGAATGCTGTACTTATTTGTACCTACAGTTTAGTTAAAAAAATGCTGTTTGCTGTAACTGTATGAACTTTGTCAGCATTCCAAGGAGAGATGGTCTATATATTAATATACTTAATCAGGATAGCTCTATAGTGTAGTTATTGTGCACAAGAGTGTGCGTGGAGCACGTTAGTAACTTCAGTCAGCAGCCAGGGATATAAAAGTTAAGATAGTTAGAGTCAGATATTACCCTTTTCTTTTCGTTCCTGCGGTATTGAGTCCCCAAATAAGATGCTTTCTGTAAGCCACACTGAGGTGAATAAGGTGATCACTGCTTGTAGTACTTGGTCAGGGGGTTATGTGGACCTGTGGAGTGCAGTAGGGTCGTTTCTAGTCACCACGCGGTGCTACGGCTGGATCCAAGATGGCGCTGATGCGCTTTTCCTCTCCTATGCAGCCTTTCGGTACCAGGCACATATAATGGCCTGCACGCTGAGACGCCAGAGATGAAAAAAATACTGCCCAATTGTTCCTCAGGCAGCGGCTCGACAAGGCTTGTGCATGGGAGTGATGTTATTTTTCAGGCCTGCATTTACCAATATAATCCATCTGCATCACTTTACCTGCCCAGCATAAACCTTTACCAGCTTATCTCTTAAATTCAAGGGTCTTTTTAAAGCAAACATAGGGACAGTTTGGAATTCCTTAAAGGGACAATCTATAATAGAATTGTTATTGTTTTAAAAAATAGATAATCCCTTTATTACTCATTCCCCGGTTTTGCATAACCAACACTGTTATATTAATATACTTTTTACCTCTGTGATTACCTTGTATCTAAGAACCTTCAAGCCCCCTGATCACATGACTGTGACTGTTTATTATCTATTGTCTTAAATTTAGCATTGTATTGTGCTAGATCTTAAATAACTTCTGTGCCTGAACACAGTGTTATCTATATGGCCCACGTGCACTTTCTGTCTCTTTGTGTTGAAAAGGAATTTAATAAGCATGTGATAAGAGGCAGCCCTCAAGGGCTTAGACATTAGCATATGAGTCTGCCTTGACTGCCTAGGTTTAGTTTCAAATAAGAATACCAAGAGCAAAAAAGCAAATTGGACAGTTGATTAAAATTACATATCCTATCTGAATAATGAAAGTTTTTGACTAGACTGTCCCTTTAATCTGATTACAAAATAATACATACCACATTACTTAAGTTATTAAATTCTGTGCTAAATATTAGTCCATCCCTATCACCAGGCTTAGTCCTTTTACTCAATAGAACTTTTCTTTTCATTTTAGATACCTTCACAATTTCTCCCTGTATCAGATAAGTTGGAAATCCTCTAGCCTTCAACAGATCACCCATCTCCATAATTCTCTGTATTGCCAACTCCTCATCTGAAAAAAATCCTTTTAACTCTTAAAAGTTGGCTTTGTGGTAGAGATATGATCAATGCAGGTGGATGTGCACTCTCAAAATGTACAAGACTATTACTGTAACTAGATCTACCTTTAAATTAGAACCAATCAACCTGACAGTAGTGTCTAAAAATATCTATAGATTGTTCACTCCAGGTCAGTTTAAATTTCAAATTTCTAGTGGAGTCATTAAAATCCTGTACAAACTCCAACAGGGTCCCAAATGCCACCCCTCCACACTCCAAAAATATCATCAATATAGCGCCACCAAGTGGTGGCATATCCTAAAAATTTAGGATTTTCAAAAACAAATCTTTCCTCAAACAAATTCATATAAATGCTAGCATATGTAGGGGCGACATTGGAACCCATAGAGGTCCCCTGGACTTGCAGATAGTATATATCCTGGAACAGAAAATAATTGCAGGATAGTACTATTTGTAATAATTAAAAAAAATCTTTATGTGCACTAGAGAATTAGAGTATAGCTCTAATTGCCCCCAAACTACTCTCATGGAGTATCAATGTGTATAGACTAACTACATTGAGGCTAAAAGGTTACATTTACCTCCTATAGCTTTACGATGATCTAATTTGTACAAAAAAAATCTCCTGTATCATGCAAATAGGATTGACTCCTCCCTACATAAGGTCGCAAACTTCAAAAAAAAAAGCAATATTACTCAGAATGGAATCTGTATGAGCCACTATGGGGCAACCTGGGTGGGAGTATTGGCAACCTTGGGCACTTTTGGTAAAGTATAAAAAAGTGGTGTAATACATTCTGTTTAACTTAGACATTTTACGGTATCATTATCTATGAGACCATTGATGTAAGCAGGATACACAAACTGGCTTATTTCCTTTTTAATCTTAAGCACACGGTATATATTTAGAGCTTGTTAGACTAGGGTATCAGACTGTTATAAAATCTCATGAATATAATATTGTCTATCCATGGCCACCATGGCTCCACCCTTGTCAGACTGTTTTAAGATGACATTTTTATTCTCTCTAAGTGAATGTAAAGCCTCATAGTCTGTTGCAAAAAAATATATTTTTATTAATTATAAGGGAACTTGAGTGCTGGATTTCTGTGTTTGGCACAAATTAAGCTCGTGATCAAGCCAATTTTCCCCTGGAGTCTTAACTTGGTGTTAAAGGTTTTGCAAGCTCTTCCTTTGAGCCTATGCATAAAGTGGATATTAAGCTTCTTTCTTGGAACGTTTTGCTTCTTTTAGCTATCTGCTAGAAGAGTTTCTGAATTGTCTGCTCTTTCTTGTGACCCTCCTTATCTTTCATCAGAATTATGCAGTTTTAGGGACTAAATTTGATTTCTTGCCTAAAGTTGTGTCTTCAGACAACATCCGTTGGGAAATTGTTGTCCCTTCTTTGTGTCCTAATCCCAATAATGCTTCAGAGATATCTTTGCATAATTTGGATGTTGTTAGAGCATTGAAGTATTATATTGATGCTACTAAGGATTTTTCTGGTTCTAGGAAAGGACAAAGCTTCTGCGATAACCTATTCCACCATAGAAGTTAATGGACACCCAACTTATGTGCAAACACGATCGTATTTTCTCATGTGCGCTAACCCGACATAAAAATACAAATGTTTCACATTTATTCTTAAATAAATATTTCTCTATATATCTGATGTTTTTTTGCACAAATATATATTTATACCTATATATATATGCATGATTATATATAGGTATAGATCTGGGCAGAATGTAGTTTGGCGTTGTCCTGCTGGAAAATGCAGGGATGTCCCTGAAAAAGACAACATCTGGATGGCAGCTTATGTTGCTCCAAAATGTATGCATATCTTTCTGCATTAATGATGCAATCAGATCTCAGATGAGACCGAGCCCAGAGAATTTGACGGCTCTTCAGGACAGTGTTGATGTATGGCTTCTGCTTAAAGCCTTAACTTGCATCTGTGGAAGCAGAGGCAAATGTTGTTGACTGACAAAGGTTTACCAAAGGATTTCCGAGCCCATGTTAGGATATTTATTACAGACTCATGATGGTTTTTGAGACAGTGACATCTGAGGGACCGGAGATCATGTGTATTCAGAAGTGGTTTTCGGCCTTGCCTTTTACACACTGAGATTTTACCAAATTCCTTGAATCTTTTAATTACAGTGAGGGAAAAAAATATTTGATCCCCTGTTTGCCCACTCACAAAGAAATGATCAGTCTATAATTTTAATGATTTATTTGAACAGTGAGAGACAGAATTACAACAAAAATTCCAGAAAAACAACGCATTTCAAAAAAGTTATAAATTGATTTGCATTTTAATGAGTGAAATAAGTATTTGACACCTTTGCAAAACATGACTTAGTACTTGGTGTCAAACCCCTTGTTGGCAATCACAGAGGTTAGACGTTTCTTGTAGTTGGCCACCAGGTTTTCACACATCTCAGGAGGGATTTTGTCCCACTCCTCTTTGCAGATCCTTATCCAAGTCGTTTGGAGGGTGACTTTTGGCAACTCGAACCTTCAGCTCCCTCCAAAGATTTTCTATGGGATTAAGATCTGGAGACTGACTAGGCCACTCCAGGACCTTAATGTGCTTCTTCTTGAGCCTCTCCTTCATTGCTTTGGACGTGTGTTTTTGGGTCATTGTCATGCTGGAATATCCATCCACGACCCATTTTTAATGCCTTGGCTGAGGGAAGGAGGTTCTTACTTAAGATTTGACGTTACATGGCCCCGTCCATCGTCCCTTTGATGCAGTGAAGTTGTCCTGTCCCCTTAGCAGAAAAACACCCTCAACGCATAATGTTTGCACCTCCATGTTTGACAGTGGGGATGGTGTTCTTGGGGTCATAGGCAGCATTCCTCCTCCTCCAAACATAACGAGTTGAGTTGATGCCAAAGAACTTGATTTTGGTCTCATCTGACCACAACACTTTCACCCAGTTCTCCTCTGAATCATTCAGATGTTCATTAGCAAACTTTAGATAGGCCTGTACATGTGGTTTCTTGAGCAAGGGGACCTTTCGGGCGCTGCAGGATTTCAGTCCTTCACAGCATAATGTACCAATTGTTTTCTTGGTGATGATGGTCCCAGCTGCCTTGAGATCATTGACAAGCGCTGGGCTGATTCCTCATTGTTCTCATGATCATTGAAACTCCACGAGGTGAGATTTTGCATGGAGCCCCAGACCGAGGGAGATTGACAGTTATTTTGGGTTTCTTCCATTTGCGAATAATCGCACCAACTATTGTCACCTTCTCACCAAGCTGCTTGCCGATTGTCTTGTAGCCCATTCCAGCCTTGTGTAGGTCTACAATCTTGTCCCTGACATCCTTGGACAGCTCTTTGGTCTTGGCCATGGTGGAGAGTATGGAATCTGATCCATTGATTGCTTCTGTGGACAGGGGTCTTTTATACAGGTAACAAGCTGAGATTAGGAGCACTCACTTTAAGTGAGTGCTCCTAATCTCAGCTGGTTACCTGTATAAAAGACACCTGGGAGCCAGAAATCTTGCTGATTGATAGGGGATCAAATACTTATTGCACTCATTAAAATGCAAATCAATTTATAACTTTTTCAAATGTGTTTTTCTGGATTTTTTTGTCGTTATTCTGTCTCTCACTGTTCAAATAAACCTACCATTAAAATTATAGACTGATCATTTCTTTGTCAGTGGGCAAACGTACACAATCAGCAAGGGATCAAATAATTTTTTCCCTCACTGTATATTGTGCACTGTAGAAGGTGATGCCCACAATCCTACTAATTTGTCTTTTTGGAATGTTGTTCTCAAAATGTTAGATTATTAGCTGACGCATCTGTTGGCAGATTGGCGAGCCTCGTACCATCAACTTTTTTGGAATGTGTTGCAGTCATCAGATTTGAAATAGTGTATATTTTCAAAAATAAATTAAATTCCCAAGGTAAAACATCAAATAATGTGTTAATAATGTGTTTTTAAAATAGTACAGGGTGAATTGAATTTTCAAATGACTCTGTTTTTTTGCATTTTCCATACTGTCCCAAAAGTTAAAACCTTTATTAAATATAAATATTGCATAAATATGTTTTTTCATGTTTTCAACTACTTAACTGCAAAGAGCACTAATGCACTTATATATATATATATATATATATATATATGTGTACATATGTATTTATGTGTTTATATGTATATATATATATATATATATATATATATGTCTGTAAATACATATATACACATATAAATACATATATACACATATATAAACATATATGTATATACATGCATATCCATCTTTAGACATGTATGTGTGTAATGTATTTATCTTTATGTTAAAGCCCTTTGCCTACCTTTTTTTAACATCTGAGAACTCATATCTTTGAGCCCTTATAACTTTTTTGTACAATAATTTTTTTAAATAATTTTTATTAGGCGTTATAATGAGTGTAACTGTACTCTGTAATGTATTTTTGATGTGTTTTGTGATACTTTTTTGTTTTGTGAAACTGTTAACTAGAGCTCTGAGGACGCGCTAACCCGATGAGCGTTAACTTGAATTGCACTCAAGTGAACATGTTTACTTTTAACCTGTAATACAGGTGAAACTCGAAAAATTAGAATATCATGCAAAAGTTAATTTATTTCACTAATGCAACTTAAAAGGTGAAACTAATATATGAGATAGACTCATTACATGCAAAGCAAGAAAGATAGTTCAAGCCGTGATTTGTCATAATTGTGATGATTATGGCTTACAGCTCATTAAAACCCCAAATCCACAATCTCAGAAAATTTGAATATTGTGAAAAGGTGCAATATTCTAGGCTCAAAGTGTCCCACTCTAATCAGCTAATTAAGCCATAACACCTGCAAATGGTTCCTGAGCCTTTCAATGGTCTCTCAGTCTGGTTCAGTAGGAATCACAATCATGGGAAAGACTGCTGACCTGACAGTTGTGCAGAAAACCATCATTGACACCCTCCATAAGGAGGGAAAGCCTCAAAAGGTAATTGCAAAAGAAGTTGGATTCTCCCAAAGTGCTGTATCAAAGCACATTAATAGAAAGTTATGTGGAGGAGAAAAGTGTGGAAGAAAAAGGTGCACAAGCAGCAGGGATGACTGCAGCCTGGAGAGGATTGTCAGGAAAAGGCCATTCAAAAGTGTTGGGGACTTTCACAAGGAGTGTGCTGAGGCTGGAGTCAGTGCATCAAGAGCCACCACACACAGACGGATCCTGGATATGGGCTTCAAATGTCATATTCCTCTTGTCAAGCCACTCCTGAACAACAAACAATGTCAGAAGCGTCTTTCCTGGGCTAAAGAAAAACAGACCTGGTCTGTTGCTCAGTGGTCCAAAGTCCCCTTTTCCGATGAGAGAAAATTTTGCATCTCATTTGGAAACCAAGGACCCAGAGTATGGAGGAAGAATGGAGAGGCCCACACTGCAAGATGCTTGAAGTCCAGTGTGAAGTTTCCACAGTCTGTTTTGATTTGGGGAGCCATGTCATCTGCTGGTGTTGGTCCACTGTGCTTCATTAAGTCCAGGGTCAACGCAGCCGTCTACCAAGAGATTTTGGAGCACTTCATGCTTCCTTCCGCAGGCGAGCTCTATGGGGATGCTGACTTCATTTTCCCGCAGGACTTGGCACCTGCCCACACTGCCAAAAGCACCAAAACCTGGTTCAATGACCGTGGGATTACTGTGCTTGATTGGCCAGCAAACTCGCCTGACCTGAACCCCATAGAGAATCTATGGGGCATTGCCAAGAGAAAGATGAGAGACATGAGACAGAACAATGCAGAAGAGCTAAAGGCCGCTATTGGAGCATCCTGGTCTTCCATAACACCTCAGCAGTGCCACAGGCTGATAGCTTCCATGCCACGCC
This sequence comes from Bombina bombina, assembly GCF_027579735.1. Lineage (NCBI taxonomy): Eukaryota > Metazoa > Chordata > Amphibia > Anura > Bombinatoridae > Bombina > Bombina bombina. The sequence continues at coordinate 992,557,711 of NC_069500.1, forward strand.
GCATTGAGGCAGTAATTGCTGCAAAAGGGGCCCAAACTAAGTACTGAGTACATACAGTATGCATGCTTATACTTTTCAGAGGTCCGATATTGTTCTATGTACAATCCTTGTTTTATTGATTACATGTAATATTCTAATTTTCTGAGATTGTGGATTTGGGGTTTTAATGAGCTGTAAGCCATAATCATCACAATTATGACAAATCACGGCTTGAACTATCTTGTTTTGCATGTAATGAGTCTATCTCAAATATTATATTCACCTTTTAAGTTGCATTAGTTAAATAAATTAACTTTTGCACGATATTCTAATTTTTCGAGTTTCACCTGTATGAGCAAAAAAAACGACGCACACAAACACCTGCAATATACCCATATCGCTCACTCGTAACTGTTAGCACTCCACTTGTAATCTGGCCCTTAGTGTGTAATGTTTCTTTAAAAACTAGAATGTATTTAAATCCATATAGAAAATTAGGAAGTTGCATCCCAAATTTAAGTGAACTTATTGTGATTGAAAGTAGTATCAGCAGTTATATATACACACACAGAGAGAAGTACACTCACAGGAACGAACAACTGGCTCAATACTATTGTTAGCCTGTTCTATGGTGATTTACCACCTGGGTGCAGCTTCTTTTAGCCCAGTAATGCTTTTCACAGAAAATAACTTTCCTGTAGTATATCAGTCTGATCCCGCCTATTATGGTCAGTCCAGCACCGAAATACCAGGCAATTCCTCTCTGAACAAGGAACACAGTAAACAGATGATCATTTTGGCCTTCATTGGACCTCATCAGTGAGGTGTAGCCATATTCCTCTAAGCACACTGAGCAAGGAGTCCACGTCTGGTTTCCCCTTTTTCCCATAGGGAGACTAAATACACACAGAGAGAAGCACACTCACAGGAACGAACAGCTGGCTCAATACTATTGTTAGCCTGTTCTATGGCGATTTACCACCTGGGTGCAGCTTCTTTTAGCCCAGTAATGCTTTTCACAGAAAAGAACTTTCCTGTAGTATATCAGTCTGATCCCGCCTATTACGGTCAGTCCAGCACCAAAATACCAGGCAATTCCTCTCTGAACAGGCTAACAATGCTATTGAGCCAGTTGTTCGTTCCTGTGAGTGCACTTCTCTCTGTATGTATTTAGTCTCCCTATGGGAAAAAAGGGGCAACCAGACGTGGACTCCTTGCTCAGTATGCTTAGAGGAATATAGCTACACCTCACTGACGAGGCCCAATAAAGGCCGAACCGATCGTCTGGGGTTGCTGTGTTCCTTGTTCAGAGAGGAATTGCCTGGTATTTTGGCGCTGGACTGACCGGAATAGGCGGGATCAGACTGATATACTACAGGAAAGTTCTACTCTGTGAAAAGCATTACTGGGCTAAAAAGCTGCACCAAAGTGGTAAATCGCCATAGAACAGGCTAACAATGCTATTGAGCCAGTTCGTTCCTGTGAGTGCACGTCTCTCTGTATATATATATATATAAATATATATATATATTTATTTAAGAATAAACAGAACATATCCTTATATGTGAAGAACATTGGAATGTGAAATATTCATATTTTATGTTGGGTTTAGCACTCTTGAATAAACGTGGTCGGGTTGGAGCACAATTACGTTTCTTATGCAGTTTTCACGCTCTAGTGAAGTCTATGAGAGAATACGTTAATGCGTTTGTGATATTCTAAGTTCCAATTTTTGTGTGCGTTGGGTTTACGCTAGCGTGATAACTTTTTACTTTCAACTCATAATACGAGCGCAAGCTGACAAGCGCAAAAAGCCTCCGTATACTCTACTGAAGTTAACTTGCAAGCGGGAGCGCTAAATAGCACTCCACTCATAATCTAGCCCATAACATTGGTAAAATAAACTTGGTATGAGGAAATAATAGATTCTGTATTAATAAGGACTTCTCCGCCATAGGAGCAATGCTAGTGAACAAAATGTGAGAAATCTAATAGATCCAGGAGTTACATAGTTACATGCAAACAATAGCACAATTATTAAAAATGCTCACTTTATTTTGGTTTTGCACTTTCATCCCAGGACAAACAGGATTACTTTAGAGACCATCCTTGAGTTATTTGATGATCATGAAACTACTTTAGAAGTAAATTGCACATAGCAGACATCAGCAGACTTGTAAAGTCATCAGCTAAGGTAAAAAAAATTATGGGTGATGACTTCAGAATGAATAGCATATTACCTTACTGATTACTTTACAAGCATGAACAGCCTGTGGGCATACTTCAGGATGGCTTCTGATGAGTAGTCTGGAGTCATTGATTTCTTCAAAATTACTCCAGAAAGATCATCCTTTTAGACTTGAGATGTTCTTTGCAGTTGCTGTCCATGCAGGTGCCACCTCATTTCCAGCTTAGCTTCCTTACAGTAGTATTGGTGCAGCCCCCAGACCCAGTGCTTTCTGTACCCTTTTAAGTAGCTGTGTGCAGTGTTTCCACAGTTGGCAGTCTATAAAAACATAAGTGAAAAGTTTACTCAAGTATAATTTATTAAAAAGTAAAAAAAAAAGTGCAAACAAATCCACTCACTAGATATATAAGTCTGTCATATAAACAATTTCTGTCTGGGATCGAGCCACAGAAACCGGTTCAGCTCGCTGTCCTCACTCTGATGATCCAAGTAATCTCCACCCAGCTGTTGCTTACTCTATGGGATGTGCTGTTACACCAGCTATGAAAGCCTTCTCTGGTTTTTCCCTTACGTACTCTCCTAGGTCAGCTGAGTGATGTGCATTGTATGTGATCTTCACAGTAACAGGAGACTTTGTGAAACTGCAATTTTAATTGCTGATAGACTGTCAAAATACAGTACAGGTTCTACACCAGTACAGTAGCCTCAATTAAAAAAGGGTGATTCAGTACAAGAATATTAGTTCAGTGTTAAAGAAAAAAATAATTTTGTGCAAACTCAGATTTTCTATGCCGAGCACATACACAAGTAGCCCATACTAAAAAACTTCAAAAAATGTAGACGCATCTTACTAAAGTTTGGGCACCTCTGATATATATCACCATATTTTTAATTGAGTCATTGTGATGACAGGCTTATAGCTAGATGATTTCTTTAGTACACCAAGTATATCCCACAAGGATTGTGGTACAGAAATGTGTCAGAAAGTGATAGCTCATAGTTAAATGTAACACTGCATCAGCACTATATGTCTTTTCAGTTGGTCAGATGGTGGTTTTGCTTTTTAATTACTTTGGATAAAAGATGAATACAATTACATCTGATGTCTAAGTCATTTTTGTATCTTTTTAAATTACACAATTTCTTTTTACAGAACTTGTTCTTAATAGTTGCTATAATTCTGGTCAAAAGCAGTCCACATCTAATATACATTGTTATATGTAGCATTAAAATAAGGTTTGCTTGTGACATTATTAGGAAAACAATGGCCAAATAATTGGTTGTCCGCAATAATAACAGGATTTTGTAGACTAAAATTTTGTATAAATAGGATTAAGGTTTATAAACTGTCCTTTCAGTATATATGAAATGAAAATGCTTTGTTGACAACTCTCTCGTGTATAATATTATTACAACAGCTTCAGTAAAACCTTCAGGAATGAAAAAATGATGAATCATGATGACTGCCTGTCCCATCTATGGTGAATAGCTCTGTTTGAACAAACCATAGTAATTAAAAATAACATTGCCACATATGTGCAGTATTATTTATAGAAAATCCACAGGGGTCTGACACCAGTAGCTATGGTTCATGTAAGGTTTTGCTCTGGCAAAGAGGATGGGTGTGTGGTAACCTTAAATAACTCCAGACCACATAATAAAGTAGTCTGTTTGTTATCATGGCAGCTAATAAAATGACACATAATTCCCAGGCATTGGCACATTTGCTTTAGATAACTTGGAGATTAAAAGCTGGTTTAAGATTGCACAATATAGCCTGCTCAGCACACTTAGCAACAGGCCTAAGGATCAATCAATAAATAAATAAGAGTGTTAATGCTACAGAAATATTAAATTCAATATTTCCCTCAATAGTTTATTGACTTAACTAAATGTAAACAGTGTAAATATTTGTTGATGTAGACGGCCACTAGTGATCCTTGGAGTCCTTCTCTCTAACCATGGTCATCTGCAGAGAGTTGTACAGGTGGGGGAGCAGAAAAAAATAAAATGGCTTGAAAAAATAATCAATTGGCATCAAAAAAAGCACCTCAGCTGTGTGCTAATGCATTGTTAGAGCAAAATTTACTGGGGGTATTTGTCCTCTCCTGCTCTCCCCTCTGGATGCCCATGTCTGAAACAGTCATCTTTTTTTTCTAAGAAGTAAATGGTTTGGCTTACAGAAAACACACAATCACTTATTGTTTTATTTATGTTTTTTTTGCTGCAAAACCCCTGCATTAGCCCCATCCTCCCCCTATACACACACAGTAAAACCAATGTTTCTTACAAACATTGAATTTATATCTGAAGGGAAAAAAAGCATACCCAAAATACCTATATTTCTTTCAAAACAGGAATGAAGTGTGTGATTAAGTTTGTACATTTTTAAGTAATTATGGAAATTATTGCACAGGCAATTAGCACATCTAGGAAATCCCAGCTGTGCTTGCCTTTACCCAGTAAAACTCCATATACATTGTTACCAATGCACACTCACTCCATTAGGCGACTGTTGTGTGTTAACACAGTATTTGAAGCAAAAATCCTGAGATAATGCATATCTAATTTGCATATCTTACCCATAATCCTCTTGTGCATTGGTAAGATTTCCTATAGATTTAAATGGCTTTGAGCTTGAGAATGTAATGAAAAAACAAACAAAATAATAATAATAATAATAATAATAATAATAATAATAATAATAATAAAATGCAAACACCATTCACACACCTCTTGTCCTGGATTGAAATAATGACAAATTTAACTGTAATTACATTTTCTGCCAGAAGATGGTACCATTTTCATTATTAACATTACTTACAATTTTTGCCATGTTAATCTTCTGGTGCGAATGATCAATCATATGACTATTTCTGTCACATTAATCAACAACTTTAGCTCATATCTGTGTAATATATTTGTCACACACCCAAGGCCAGGTATGCATGGAGGTGTCATTAATCCTTTCGATGCTGGGCCATTTTCATACCCCTGTACAAGAGGTGTTTTTAGTTGTTTGTGCTTTATTGCATTTACACATACATGTTAACTTTTTTCTGGGAGATACACAATCATATTATATATAATTTTTTTTCAGCAGACCAGGTATTTTTAGAAAAGAACTTTATTTTGCAGAAATATAATGTGAGAAAATGCCACCATATTAAATGCAAAATCCCCCCCCAAAAAACACACGTGCGCTCACACACAAATTTAGCATCAGTTCCCCTTCCCAAGAAAGGGGCCTCTTTGCAGCCACTATCCACCATACATTAAAACCATTAAGTAGGTGATTTGCATAAAAATATCAATCACCTACTAATGACAGGGGTGTGAGACCCCATACTGGAAAGGGGGGTTCCTCTATTTTAAACTAAGGTCTCATACACCTTTGTGCTTTATGGGGAGGGAAATGGGGATTCTAAAAGTGCCCCCTCCTCAAACACAGTATGCATTTTTACTTGGGGCACTTGATCACCATTACTGTGGTGATCACCTGAAAATTAGAGGGGGGGTTTCACCATTTTTAATGGTTATTAGCTGCATCCTAGGCACACAAATGACCCCAAAGAGGAGAGAAGATAGGGGCTCCATTAGGGCCCCCTCGGGTTAAACAGCATTTTCAACGCTGCTGCAGGTAATGCTGTAGGGATATGCAGACTCCCCTCTTTCAAATGAGGGGTCACTGACTCTCACTGCCAACTATGACAGTTAGCCCTGCCCAGTTTTGACTTCATCACAGGGCCTACAGGGAAGAGTTATTGATGGGAAAGGAGCTGCAGTATTATTTCCTCATTTGCAGTGCAGGGATCCCCAGGATTCAGATCAGAAGAGGGATATCCTGGATGACAAACCTGTGTTCATCATCCGAACTGCAGGAGAGATGTCCATGACAAGGATGCCTCATCATGCACATCTAAGAGGTTTATTTATAAAATAATTTATAATTAAACCAATTGGAGAGCATAGGAATGGGAAGGTATCATGCCAGAGAATAAACTCAAGCTTTGCTGCCCTCCCTTTCAAAATCCTGCTGCATAGTTGGCCTAGGCCAGGGGTGGTGCACCGTTTTCATTGTGTATGACCAAATTGGCTATAATGTGGTACCTTTTTAAAGTTAAAGGGACGTTAAATAACATTAATGTTGTTTTTTTTTATTTTTAATCCATAGTATATAATAATTAAACTTAAAGGACCATTAATACAGTATAATTACATATTCAAAAAGGGAACAGAAAAAAAAGACAATGCAAAAACTCTTACTTAGGATTTTATTGTGGAATATTTTATAATACATGCTGTTCTCAACACTCAAAGGTAGCAGCACTTGCTTGTTTCAACAGCCCAGTCAATTTGAGGCAAACAAGACAGAGTGTGGGAGTAATGGCGCTTTGGGGCCCCAGCGTACACTACCTACCTCTAATGCTCCTACAATGGACCTGAAACCCAGTGCTGTGGAACCGCCAGTGCACACTAAGGAATGGTTGGTGTGGCAACCAGAGAACATTTCAAAGAGCCTCACTACCCGACCCAATCAGTTTCACCACAGAGACATGAGATCATGAAGCATCCCCTGCAAGCAACCTCAACAACAAAATTGTGATAGAAGCTCACATACTGCGTTCTCCTCTCAGCTGTATCATCTGATGAGCTCTTCCACATAGCCGCGCATTCCAATAAATGGGACACTGCCGATTCATTTCTGCTGGACGCCACCACGAGACAGCCAAGCTACCCAAATAGAACAGAGTCACATTTGGTCTTCATACCAAACTTACAAGTTGTAATCCATTATCATATGATCAGTAAATGAGAAGACATAATTTGCATATAATCTATAGTAGCTAATCATCTTCTAAATCTAAAGCTAATAGATTTTGAATAGCTAATTTAACACAAAAAGTCAATTCAACTCATCTTTAAAAGGCATTATGTCCAGCAGGCTGGATTTGCAGGCACCAAAATGTGAAGCGACCCATGCTCCCCACTCAACGTTCACAGTTGTGCCGGCAACCTTATCTAAGATGGCCGGCACTGAAATAACAGCACCGCGCATGTGCGGCGGCCATCTTTGATAAAGGCCTCTGCAAGCTTTTTTGTGGGGGGAGCTGGATGTTGTGCATGCATAATACTTGCGGTGACCATTGTTTTCTCTAAGTATTGGTGATTGGTTTATGGATAGGCTGACCATATTGCCGCTCTAAGAAGGGACACATATGAAAAATACATATGTTAGGGTTCTTATACAAAACATTTCTTTAAACAGCCCTGAAAACAGCCCTGACATATGTATTTTTCATATGTGTCCCTTTTTAAAGTAGCAATATGGTCACTCTATTTATGGACAGATATAAGATAAAGAAGCAGGTATATTATAATGTGATAAAGTAATGAGATCTGATTATACCTACAAGCTCAACCCATTTTATTAGGTTGTAGCTTCAAAACACAAAAGTAGTAGTAAGGGATCATTTGCCTGATTGGGCCCAAAAGAACTACTAGAAGCATCACCCTGCACAGGGGCATTATACACAGGTTCATTGTGAACAATAAATGCTTAGCTCAGGACAAATGAAGGGTTAAAGATAATAAGTAAATATTAATACCGGTGCTGAGTTCTGGATTGTTAAATTAATCAACTTTAGAAGAGAAGAAAAAAAGAGATCTCACAAAAGCACTCTTATGTTATATGAACCAGTTTATTCACTAGAGGAAACATTTTCCTCTATAGAGTGAACACTACACACCGTCAAATGACAGCAATAATATACAATTAAAAGAACATAATATATTCTGTAATGAAAAATAAATACACTGTATCAAATTCAGCAAACATCTCAAATTGCTACTATAGTGAAATACAAAGTATAGCATACATCTGAGTAACAGAAGGAAAAATACTTATCTGCATAATATCATATACACTGAGGGCAACAATAATAACATGCCAGAAGAGAGTTCTTATAAGTCCTCCTTATGTTGCTTGCAGATCCTCACTGGTAAATGTAAATAACGTTCCTCCAAGTTACACAATGTGTAGGTGGCTTGATATTGACTTCAATATGTGGCAGTTAGGATGTAAAGTAGCTATAGGGGAGTGACAGTAGTTGTTATCATACAACCAATATTAACAACGGAGATGCCGGTGTATATATAGCCGACAGGTTCATTCCCTTGCTCAGGTTCCTTTTGACCTCTTGTTAGCTCCTCTTCTGTAACCTGAGTAGCCACCCTTTTATTACACCGTTTTTCACATAAGGCTTTATCAAACCTATACTTATTTTCTCAGCGTTCTCACCAAGTTTTGCATTGTTTGTGATTGTCTAAAAATAAATCAGAATGAGTAAATGGAAATATATCATGGGGACTTTCAGTAACCACTTCAGGCACTACTTCTCTCAAAGACACCTGGGATTGTATCAAGTTGCACACTTTCCCCCATGTCTGACAAGCATATGAGTCCACAAATGTCCTTTGGGTCCTCCCCAAGTCCGCATTGCATGGGTGCTGGGAGATTAGGGCACCTTGCCCTCACATGTCTTTTTCTCTCCACATTCAAAACAGATTACAGAGGTTTTCCTGAAATCCATCTGTTTTAGGTCATCATAGTTCTCTTTCCAGTGACGAGGACTCATTCCAGGCCCGACTTCCTCATCCTCCATCTTAGCCCTATACCTTTGGGACTTAGCAAATTAATTAGTTGTCTGTTAGGGCACACCACCAGTGGCAGTCTTATATACCCCAGGAGAAACTTTGACAAAGTATTTGGCAGACAGGTATCTCTCAACCTGTGTCACCATGGCATTATAAGTAGTAAGTTTACTCAATACATTTGATATATTTTGTAGCAATGTGTAGCCTTTAAGCGTTACTCTGTTGATTGGGGATTGAATAAGCCAACTAATGTGAATGATTCTGTAATGATGCTACGTTTAGCTACTTGATACACTCCCTGATAAGGGAGCGTTAACTTAAGCTCTATAAATCCCTTGAATGTATGCCTTTAAGTATTAGGGACCACAGCCAGAAATCGGCTGACTGTGTTCAATCACAGCAGTACGCAGGAAGGAGGTCGCCTTTGAGCGCATAGAATTTGTATGCTTGTTTTTATCCCTATACTGACTATTACTATTCCAGAGTCTCTCACAGCTCACGCAGCCTTATTTAATTAGCAGCCGGACACCAGATTAGCATTTAGAAAGTGGAAGTGATTTACCCACTAGCATCTGGGACACTAGCTGGGTATTTTAAATGTAATGTGTTACATTTATGTTAATAAAGTGTATTCTTTTAACCTTATATAATTTAAATAGTGGGGTTACTTTGTGCGACCCATTCATGGAAACCTTGGGGGCAGTACCTGATAAAAAAATGGTCAAGTACAAGGGTTTCCAATTTTTTTTCCGATCCCTGAGTCTCTGGTTTCAGCCACTTTTGTGCCAAATGTCTCAAATCAAACATCTGAGACCGTGGGGGCTTCCTTCATAATATCGCCAGTTGTGGAAACTTTGTGCTCTCACAGTAGCAGTAACTCCCATTCTGGCTAGTATTTCTGCTTTTAGATGGTTGCATCTTCCTCCTTAACATCATAGTAGGCTTTCTGGGCTTCTCCCAGCAGAAAAGCAGCAATGATTCCTGCGCGTTGTTCCTAGAGCCAGGCCTCCCTAGTTGCAGTGTGTTCAAAGGTAAGGAAATATGCCTCCACGTCATCTCATGGAGTCATTTTCTGATGGCAGCCACTTGCCTCTATCCTGTCTGAAATACTAGCTTGCACAGGAACTCCTGGGACCACAAATCTCTGGCCTATCTCTTTAAGAATTTTTCTGTCACTTTTTTGTGCCTCCAACAGTGCTGTTGCAAGCTGTGTAGCCAGCAAGCCATTGCATTCCTGCTGTGCCTGATTAGTCTCCTGCTGGACTGTTGTAGCATGTAGGAGGGCTCTTACAACATCTTCCATGTTTGCAAAGTCTGTAGTAATTGCAATGGGTTCTGCCTCTTTAAGGGGTTGACAAAGTGCACTCCTAGTCACTCCAATCCCACGTCTGACACCACATGTTACAAAGCAGTTGCTACTGCACTTAGATAATCAGTCAGGGCAGCTAGTAGTTGCAGAATTTCATCCTTTTTATTATAACAAAAAAAGTCCATTTAAATTGCAACAAAATATATGAAAAAAAGAGAGAGAGACTTTAAGAAAGTGTTATAGTGTTTATTTACTGTAAATAATTTACATTCCAATGTTCTGCACATAGTAGAATATGTTCTGTATTTATAAATATATATTCTTATGTATAACGTATATATATATTTTTTTTATAAAAATATTTTACCAGGAAAGATACATTGAGATTTCTCTCGTTTTCAAGTATGTCCTGGGTACACAAAACATTGCATTGATACAATGGGTACAATAAAATAAAAAACAATAATAATACACGATATATGCACAAAAATTTTACATAGAACAGGTAGGAAATATATAATCAACCATGACAGGCACATTCTGTTTTGAGATATGTAGAGAGGGATCTCTTAAAGGATATTAGGCATGGGGAAGGTTTGAAAGTGTGCGGGAGGTCGTTCCATAATTGTGGTGCTCTGTAGGAAAAGGAAGATCGAGCTGCTTTCTTTTTGTATTGAGGCAAGCTAAATAATGTGCTGGTATTGGATCAGAGGTTATGGGAGATGGGAATAGCCGGGGAGAGCATTCTGCTCAGGTAGGGTGGGAGCTTCCCAGAAAAGCTTTTAAACACAAGGCAGGAAAGATGGAGGGTGCGTCTGGATTCCAGCGACAGCCAGTTTAGTTCTTTTAGCATGTCACAATGGTGGGTCCTGTAGTTACATTGTAGCACAAAGCGGCAGAACGAGTTATACAATGTATTACGTTTATTAAGGTGAGTTTGCGGTGCTGGTGCATATACTACATCCTCATAATCCACGACTGGCATCAGCATTTGCTGTACAATCTTTTCCTTTACAGTAGGGCTGAGGCAGGATTTGTTTCTGTACAGGGCACCTATTTTTGGATAAAGTTTAGATGCCAGTTTTTCTATATGGAGGCCAAAAGATAGATTGGGGTCTAACAACATACCTAAGTATTTAAAAGAGTGGACTGCGGTCAGTGTGCAATTTGATTTTGTTTTGATGCATAGATGGGAATTTTGTAGTTTGTGTAGTTTAGGTCCTGTTCCAAAGATCATTGTGACAGTTTTGTCAGTGTTTAGGAAGAGTTTGTTTTTTGAGATCCACATTTCTACCTCTGTCAACTGGTCTTGGAGCACTGCTTCAAGCTGTGGTAGATCGGAATTGTTTGCATATATTACTGTGTCATCTGCATACATGTCTATACATATATATGATAATATTTATATATATATAGGTATAGATATATATTGTACCAAAATACCATCAGATATATGTAATAAATTTGTAATTATGAATAAATAGAACATATTCTGCTATGTGAAGAACACTGGAATGTGAAATATTCATATTTTCATATCAGGTTAGCACACTTGAGAATATGCGATCGAGTTTGCTCTCGCATTGGGTGTTAATGGGACAGTATACACCAATTTTCATATAACTATTATAAAGAAGAATATGCCCAGATACCGATTTAAAAATCCAGTATAAAACCGTTCAAAAATGTACTTAGAAGCTCCCAGTTTAGCATTGTTGATGAGGTAGTCTGGGACAACCAATTAAAGGGGCTGGGTAAACAAAAAGAGCAGACAGTGATTGTTGTTCCACTGCCCTCAACTTCACCAACAGGGCTGAGTAAATTCATTTAACTATGTATACAAAGGGTCCCGAAAAGCCCATCTTTTCTGGGACAGCATACATGTATCCCCAGTCAATTCTGTCAAACACCTTCTCTGCATCCAGTGAAAGGAGCAGAGAAAGCCTTTACAAAATTTCACTTAATAGATATATTTAAATAATTTATAATATTCCACAGGAAAGCCATTCGGTCCTGATACTTTGCCGGTGTTCTATCAAAGTAGCAAAGATATCAGATCATCAAACGGAAGTGACGTTCCATCAGCTGTCTTACTGAAAATACTTATCATGCATGCGTTCCTCCGTGTTTGCTAATCTGATAGAACACCAGAACGTCTCAACCCATCAGATTCTTGGACAGTGCACATAGGCATTTACAAACGGACGGCTAGATTTAGAGTTTTTTTGGTAAAGACCCGCGTAGCTAACGCTGCTTTTTTTCCCAGCGCACCCTTTAAACAACGCTGGTATTGAGAGTTGTCTGAGGGGCTGCGTTAGGCTCAGAAAAGGGTGCGTTGAGCCTAATTTAGCTCCACTTCAACCCTCAATACCAGCGTTGCTTACGGTAGCGGTAAGCTGGAAAAACGTGCGCGTGCACGATATCCCCATAGGAAACAATGGGGCAGTTTGGGCTGAAAAAAAACCTAACACCTGCAAAAAAGCAGCGTTCAGCTCCTAACGCAGCCCCATTGTTTCCTGTGAGGAAACACTCTCTAAGTCTGCACCTAACACCCTAACATGAACCCCGAGTCTAAACACCCCTAACCTTACACTTATTAACCCCTAATCTGCCGCCCCCGCTATCGCTGACACCTGCTGTATATTATTAACCCCTAATCTGCCGCCCTGAACACCGCCGCCACCTACATTATAGCTATGAACCCCTAATCTGCTGCCCCTAACATCGCCGACCCCTATATTATATTTATTAACCCCTAATCTGCCCTCCCCAACTTCGTTGCTACCTTACTACAATTATTAACCCCTAATCTGCCGACCAGACCCCGCCGCCACTATAATAAATGTATTAACCCTAAACCGCCGCACTCCCGCCTCGCAAACACTATAATAAATTTTATTAACCCCTAATCTGCCCTCCCTAACATCGCCGCCACCTACCTACAATTATTAACCCCTAATCTCCTGCCCGCAACGTCGCCGCTACTATAATAAAATTATTAACCCCTAAACCTAACTCTAACCCTAACCCTAACACCCCCTTACATAAATATAATTTAAATTAAACAAAATAATATTCCTAAAATTAACTAAAATAATCCTATTTTAAAACTAAATACTTACCTAGAAAATAAACCCTAATATAGCTACAATATATTAATAATTACATTGTAGCTATTTTAGGATTTATATTTATTTTACAGGTAACTTTGTATTTATTTTAACTAGGTACAATAGCTATTAAATAGTTAATAACTATTTAATAGCTACCTAGTTAAAATAAGTACAAAATTACCTGTAAAATAAATCCTAACCTAAGTTACAAATACACCTAACTCTACACTATCATTAAATTAATTAAATAAATTACCTACAATTAGCTAACTTAAAATACAATAAAATAAACTATTCTATAATACAAAAAAAAACAAAACACAAAATTACAAAAAATAAAAAAGAATTACAAGATGTTTAAACTAATTACACCTAATCTAAGCCCCCTAATAAAATAAAAAATCCCCCCAAAATAAAAAAATGCCCTACCCTATTCTAAACTACCAAAGTAATCAGCTCTTTTACCAGCCCTTAAAAGGGCTTTTTGCGGGGCATTGCCCCAAAGTAATCAGCTCTTTTACCTGAAAATAAAAAATACAATACCCTCCCCCAAAATTACAACCCACCACCCACATACCCCTACTCTAACCCACCCAAACCCCCCTTAAAAAAAACTATTGCTAACCCCCTGAAGATCATCCTACCTTGAGTCGTCTTCACCCAGCCGAGCCGAATTCTTCATTCAAGGTGCGCAGAGGAGGTCCTTCATCCGATAGAAGTCTTCATCCAAGTGGGGGCAAGAAGAGGTCCTCCATCCGGTAGAAGTGTTCATCCAGGCTGCGTCTTCAATCTTCATCCATCCGGAGCGGATTCTATCAGCCAATCGAAATTAAGGTAGAAAAAATATGATTGGCTGATGCAATCAGCCAATCAGATTGAAGTTCAATCCGATTGGCTGATCCAATCAGCCAATCGTATTGAGCTCGCATTCTATTGGCTGATCGGAACAGCCAATAGAATGCGAGCTCAATACGATTGGCTGATAGGATAGCCAATCGGAATTAAGGTAGAAAAAATCTGATTGGCTGATGCAATCAGCCAATCAGATTGAAGTTCAATCTGATTGACTGATCCAATCAACCAATTGTATTGAGCTTGCATTCTATTGGCTGATCGGAACAGCCAATAGAATGCGAGCTCAATACGATTGGCTGATTGGATCAGCCAATCGGATTGAACTTCAATCTGATTGGCTGATTGCATCAGCCAATCAGATTTTTTCTACCTTAATTCCGATTGGCTGATAGAATCCTATCAGCCAATCAGAATTGAAGGGACGCCATATTGGATGACGTCCCTTAAAGGAGTAGAATCAGAATGGGGGATAGTGTTCATATACTTTATAACTAAATATTCCCCGTCAGGCACTAGGTTATCACAAATTAAACAATAAAGATATATTCTCCCAAATTGGGAAAGATAATACTTCTATATATAATGATATAATGTAGCCAATAAAACCTGGGGAGGGTGCTCACTGTTCAAATAAATGTAGAAAAAATGGAGAGAAGCGAACAGAGATAAGAGCACTCACAAATGGAATGGCATATGTGGCTGGGCAGTGTAGGTGTATGATATTAAAACTTAACATTTATTATTCAAAAAAGGAGATAAAAACTACTGTTGAAGTAGTGAATAATACTTAGATTAAAAGATATACAAGTAATGGGTGGCTTTCTATCCACATAACCCCAAACAAAGTGTAGCAATAAAGCTCAAAAGCAAATAAGAGGGATTTTGGGCAGAGACACGCCATAAAATGGTTCACGGATTGCACAGTTACTATCTGAAAAAGAGGATTGACCTCAAACAAATTAAGCTATCTAGTGCAATACTGGACCGGTGTGAGTCTGTCCAAAGAATCTAGGTATACAAAATTAGTATGGGGAAATGAAAGTGGCAAGGTCTACACAGACGAAAGTGTGCTATATAATACACAATTAAGTAAGTGAGAGGATATGCTCACAAATCAACTTCTTGCAAGAAAAAACATCAATTAGGTTGCAAATAAGGTAAATCTCATAGGAGTTAGTGCATGCCTAATAAAGTGTGACCAGCCAAATTACTGAGTGGATAGAAAGCCGGTAGAGCGCTTGATTTGTGAGCATATCCTCTCACTTACTTAATTGTGTATTATATAGCACACTTTCGTCTGTGTAGACCTTGCCACTTTCATTTCCCCATACTAATTTTGTATACCTAGATTCTTTGGACAGACTCACACCGGTCCAGTATTGCACTAGATAGCTTAATTCGTTTGAGGTCAATCCTCTTTTTCAGATAGTAACTGTGCAATCCGTGAACCATTTTATGGTGTGTCTCTGCCCAAAATCCCTCTTATTTGCTTTTGAGCTTTATTGCTACACTTTGTTTGGGGTTATGTGGATAGAAAGCCACCCATTACTTGTATATCTTTTAATCTAAGTATTATTCACTACTTCAACAGTAGTTTTTATCTCCTTTTTTGAATAATAAATGTTAAGTTTTAATATCATACACCTACACTGCCCAGCCACATATGCCATTCCCTTTGTGAGTGCTCTTATCTCTGTTCGCTTCTCTCCATTTTTTTTACGTCCCTTAAAGGAACCTTCATTCGTTGGGAAGTCGTCGGTTGAAGAGGATGGCTCCGCGTCGGCTCCTTTGAAGATGGCTCCGCTCCGGATGGATGAAGATTGAAGACGCTGCCTGGATGAACACTTCTACCGGATGGAGGACCTCTTCTTGCCCCGCTTGGATGAAGACTTCTACCGGATTAAGGACCTCCTCTGCGCACCTTGGATGAAGAATTTGGCTCGGCTGGGTGAAGACGGCTCAAGGTAGGATGATCTTCAGGGGGTCAGGGTTGGAGTTAGGTTTAGGGGTTAATAATTTTATTATAGTAGCGGCGATGTTGCGGGCAGGAGATTTAGGTTTAATAATTGTAGGTAGGTGGCGGCGATGTTAGGGAGGGCAGATTAGGGGTTAATAAAATTTATTATAGTGTTTGCAAGGCGGGAGTGCGGCAGTTTAGGGGTTAATACATTTATTATAGTGGCGGCGAGGTCCGGTCGGCAGATTAGGGGTTAATAATTGTAGTTAGGTAGCGGCGAAGTTGGGGGGGAAGATTAGGGGTTAATAAATATAATATAGGGGTCGGCGATGTTAGGGGCAGCAGATTAGGGGTTCATAGCTATAATGTAGGTGGTGTCCGGTCGGCAGATTAGGGGTT
Organism: Bombina bombina; assembly: GCF_027579735.1. Classification (NCBI taxonomy): domain Eukaryota; kingdom Metazoa; phylum Chordata; class Amphibia; order Anura; family Bombinatoridae; genus Bombina; species Bombina bombina. The sequence continues at coordinate 992,574,168 of NC_069500.1, forward strand.
AAAAATTTTTATTAGAGTGGCGGCGATGTGGGGGGGGGGCTCGGTTTAGGGGTACATAGGTAGTTTATGGGTGTTAGTGTACTTTGTAGCACAGTAGTTAAGCGCTTTATATTCCGGCATTAGCCCATAAAACTCTTAACTACTGACTTTTTTTGGTGGTAGGAGTCTTGTCGGTAGAGGGTCTACCGCTCACTTCTTCCAAGACTCCAAATACCGGCGTTAGGCAGATCCCATTGAAAAGATAGGATACGCAATTGGAGTAAGGGGATCTGCGGTAGCCTGGAGTCGCGGTGAGGAAGTGAGCGTTAGACCCTTTCCTGGCTGACTCTAAATACCAGCGGGCGGCCAAAAGCAGCGTTAGGAAACCTTAACGCTGCTTTTGACGGCTAACGCAGAACTCTAAATCTAGCCGATAGTTTGTGGCAAGTTTAATTAATATATATAAAGACGTTGGTAAATGCAAATTAAGTTAAATGTAAGGAAAGAAATATAGATATATTATCTATAAAATAAACATGCCCAGTAGCTGATTTTTGTGACAGGTTTAATTATTATTATTATTAGGTTTAATTATTATATATAAACGTGTTTGTATTTTGCTTTGTTGTTAGTGCACTGTCCAGGGGCCCGATCCGATAAAAATCGTCGCCCGCAAAAGCTGGCGACGCCAATATTTGCGCTGGTTTGGTATCCTATATACGGCGTAACTTAGAAGTTACGCGCGTATATTTCTGGTGTCGCCCGTAGTTTTTTGGGCCATAGGCAGGTATACCAAACCAGCGCAGTTTGGTATCCAATATACAGCGTAAGGACTTACGTGGCGAAAATGGAGAAATCTTACTCCATTTTCACCTTGCCACAAAAAGCAGCCGTAAGAAGCCTTACGCTGACTATTGGAGCCCCGTAACTCCCTAAACTAGCTACAAAATAAACCTAACACCTAACGCATGCGCAATGTCTATCTACCTGTCAACCGTGATCCCCTGCCACAATCCCTAATAAAGTATTTAACTCCTAAACCGCCGCTCCCGGACCCCGCCGCCAGCTACATAAACTAACCCCCTACTGTGAGCCCCTAAAACCGCCACCATCTAACTGATCTATCCCCTAATGTGAACCCCTAAAACCGCCGCCATCTACCTGATCAATCCCCTAATGTGATCCCCTTACACCGCCGCCATCTACCTTATCTATCCCCAAATGTGACTCCTTATACCGCCGCCACCTATATAAAAATTATTAACCCCTAATCTAATCCCCCTATACCGCCGCCAGCTATATTAATATTATTAACCCCTAATCTAATCCCCCTAAAATAATTATCTCTATTACCAGCCCTTAAAAGGGCCTTTTGCGGGGCTTTGCCCCAAAGTAAACAGCTCTTTTGCCCTATAACCTGCCCTCCCTACACCGCCGCCACCTATATTAATAGTATTAACCCCTAATATAAGCCCCTTACACTGCCGCCATCTATATTAAAATTATTAACCCCTAATTTAATCTACCTACCCCGCTGCCAGCTATATTATCTATATTAACCCTAAGTATATTATAGTTAATATAGTTATTACATTAACTATATTAACCCTAATTATATTAGGGTTAATCTAGTTAATATAGTTACTATAGTATTTATATTAACTATATTAACTCTATCTAACCCTAACACCCCTAACTAAATTCTTATTAAATAAATCTAATTCATATTATAAACTAAAATATTCCTATTTAAATCTAAATACTTACCTATAAAATAAACCCTAAGATAGCTACAATATAATTAATAATTACATTGTAGCTATGTTAGGGTTTATATTTATTTTACAGGTAAATTGTTAATTATTTTAACTAGGTATAATAGCTATTAAATAGTTATTAACTATTTAATAGCTACCTAGTTAAAATAATTACCCAATTACCTGTAAAATAAATCCTAACCTAAGTTACAAATACACCTACACTATCAATAAATTAAATAAACTACAAATATCTATCTAAAAATACAATTAAATAGACTAAACTAAATTACAAAAAAAACAAAACACTAAATTACAAAAAATAAAAAAAAGATTACAAGATTTTTAAGCTAATTACACCTATTCTAAGCCCCCTAATAAAATAATAAAGCCCCCCAAAATAAAAAAAAATTCCCTACCCTATTCTAAACTAAACAAGTTCAAAGCTCTTTTACCTTACCGGCCCTTACAAGGGCCTTTTGTGGGGCATGCCCCAAAGAAAACTGCTCTTTTGCCTGAAAACCCCCCACAATACCACCCCCCAACATTACAACCCACCACCCACATACCCCTAATCTAACCCAAACCCCCCTTAAATAAACCTAACACTACCCCCCTGAAGATCTCCCTACCTTGTCTTCACCCTACCAGGCCGAACTCCTCATCCGATCCGGGCGATGTCTATCCAAGCGGCAAAGAAGAAGTCTTCATCCCGGCGATGTCTTTATCCAAGCGGCAGCAAAGTCTTCTTCCATCCGGCAGCATCTTCCATCAAGCGGCATCTTCAATCTTCTTTCTTTGCTCCACCGACGAGGAGCATCCATCCCGGCCGACGACTGAACGACGAATGAGGTACCCATAAATGACGTCATCCAAGATGGCGTCCATCGAATTCCGATTGGCTGATAGGATCAGCCAATTGGAATTAAGGTAGAAAAATCTGATTGGCTGATTGAATCAGCCAATCAGATTCAAGTTCAATCCGATTGGCTGAACCAATCAGCCAATCAGATTGAGCTCGCATTCTATTTGCTGATCGGAACAGCCAATAGAATGCGAGCTCAATCTGATTGGCTGATTCAATCAGCCAATCAGATTTTTCTACCTTAATTCCGATTGGCTGATAGAATCCTATCAGCCAATCGGAATTCGACAGACGCCATCTTGGATGACGTCATTTAAAGGTACCTCATTCGTCGTTCAGTCGTCGGCCGGGATGGATGCTCCGCGTCGGTGGAGCGAAGAAAGAAGATTGAAGATGCCGCTTGATGGAAGATGCTGCCGGATGGAAGAAGACTTTGCTGGCGCTTGGATAAAGACATCGCCGGGATGAAGACTTCTTGTTTGCCGCTTGGATAAAAACATCGCCGGGATGAAGACTTCTTCTTTGCCGCTTGGATAGACATTGCCCGGATCGGATGAGGAGTTCGGCCTGGTTGGGTGAAGACAAGGTAGGGAGATCTTCAGGGGGGTAGTGTTAGGTTTATTTAAGGGGGGTTGGGTTAGATTAGGGGTATGTGGGTGGTGGGTTGTAATGTTGGGGGGTGGTATTGTGTTTTTTTTTTCAGGCAAAAGAGCAGTTTTCTTTGGGGCATGCCCCACAAAAGGCCCTTTTAAGGGCTGGTAAGGTAAAAGAGCTTTGAACTTGTTTAATTTAGAATAGGGTAGGGATTTTTTTTTATTTTGGGGGGCTTTATTATTTTATTAGGGGGCTTAGAATAGGTGTAATTAGCTTAAAAATTTTGTTATTTTTTTTTGTAATTTAGTGTTTGTTTTTTTTTGTAATTTAGTTTAGATTATTTTATTGTATTTTAGTTCAGATAATTGTAGTTTATTTAATTTATTGATAGTGTAGGTGTATTTGTAACTTAGGTTAGGATTTATTTTACAGGTAAATTGGTAATTATTTTAACTAGGTAGCTATTAAATAGTTATTAACTATTTAATAGCTATTGTACCTAGTTAAAATAAATACCAAGTAACCTGTAAAATAAATATAAACCCTAAAATAGCTACAATGTAATTATTAATTATATTGTAGCTATCTTATGGTTTATTTTATAGGTAAGTATTTAGATTTAAATAGGAATATTTTCATTAATAATATTAATATTAGATTTATTTTAATAAGAGTTTAGTTAGGGATGTTAGAGTTAGATAGGGTTATTATACTTAATATATATATAATATAATAACAATATTAACTATATTAACCCTAATATAATTAGGGTTAATATAGTTAATATAGCTGGCAGCAGTGTAGGGGGATTAGATTAGGGGTTAATACATTTATTATAGGTGGCAGCGGTGTAGGGGGATTTAGATTAGATGCAAAAGAGCTGTTTACTTTGTGACAAAGCCCCGCCAAAAGTCCTTTTAAGGGCTGGCAAAAGAGCAGTTTACTTTGGGGTAATGCCACACAAAAAGCCCTTTTCAGGGCTATTTGTAGGGTTAGACTTAGGTTTAGTGGTAGGGATAGTTTAGTATTTTAGGGGTTAAATAATTTAATATAGATGGCGGCGGGGTAGGGGGATTAAATTAGGGGTTAATAATTTTAAAATAGATGGCGGCGGGGTAGGGGCTCACTTTAGGCGGTAGGTAAGGTAGATGGCGGCGGTGTTAGGGGCTCACTTTAGGGGGTTATAGATTTAATATAGCTGGCGGCGGGGTCCGGGAGCTGCGGTTTAGGGGTTAATAACTTTTTTATTGTTAGGATAGTGAGGGGGGATAGCGGATAGAGGGTTAGACGTGTCGGGCTATGTTTAGGAGGCGTGTTAGACAGTGCGGGTGATTTTATAACTTTAGTCAGGTTTTGTAGGCGCCGGCAGTTTCTAACGTGCCGTAAGTCACTGGCGATGCCAGAAATTTGTACTTGCGCAGATTTATGGACATCGCTGGTTTATCCGACTAACGGCACGTTAGCATCTGATGGCGCCGTATATTGGATAGCTCGAGTTGCGAGCTGAAACTGCGGGCGACGCGGGTTCTCTCTCTTGCGCCGCAAACTACGCCGTATATCGGATTGCGCCCCAAGAATCTATTGTCTATGTTGTTAGTGCCCTGTACAACAATCTGATGGCTATGTTGTTAGTGCACTGTCTAATAATCTATTGTCTATGTTGTTAGTGCCCTGTACAACAATCTGATAGCTATGTTGTTAGTGCACTGTCTATTAAAGGGATACTGAACCCAATTTTTTTATTTCATAATTCAGATAGAGCATGCCATTTTAAGCAACTTTCTAATTTACTTCTATTATCAATTTTTCTTCGTTCTCTTGCTATCTTAATTTAAAAAGAAGGCATTTAAGCTAAGGAGCAAGCAAATTTTTGGTTCAGAACCATGGGCAGCACTTGTTTATTGGTGCTGTCCAATCAGCAAGGACATCCCAGGTTGTTCACCATAAATGGGCCGGCATCAAAACTTACATTCTTGCTTTTCAAATAAACATACCAAGAGAATGAAGAAAATTTGATAATAGGAGTAAATTAGAAAGTTACTTAAAATTGCATGCTCTATCTGAATCACGGAAGAAAAAAAATTGGGTTCAGTGTACCTTTAATCTAATGGCTATGTGTCAGGAATCTGCTCAGTTCCTTCCATCTATGACATCAGCCTCACTCTGAATCTATAAATCTAACCTACGCCCTGTTCCTAGTGCTTAGTAATTGTTTAGACTTCATGTTCAGCAGTCTATATACCCTGAGCTCTCTACAGTTAAATCCTAATGAATCTTGATTTCAGCAACTATTTTGGATAAGTACCTACGGTACTTCAACAGGAACTTTCTCATCCTATCATTACAACTCTATGTGATCAGTTTTCACTAAAATATCCGCTGACCAATTTCGTCTCCTTTCACCTCTTGGTTACTGCATCAGGAGTATAACCAATATCACATACCGGCAAACTTCCTAATCTTCATCAAATTTATTGTGGATTACAAACTTACCGCTACAGCCTGTTTGGAGATCTACAAACTTTCCGTATCAAGCGAGGAGCGGCGTGTGACGTCACCTGTCACTCTTGCCTAACACTGTCGGCTCACGCCCACTTGCCTCCGCTCTATCTGGAAACTGCAGCCGCTGCATAAGGAGACTTCAGCGTTACTCGCTGCTGAGATATTTGGTCATAATCGATCCTCACACTCAAAACCAGTATTCCTGAAATACTCCTCACTGTGAGTCTAGTGTATAGCAAAGGGAAACTTCCCCTGTCAGGCAGAGACTGTTTCACCTTATACTCGTATTACATCCTCAAGAGTTATCTGATATCCTAGCCTAACTCTCACTTCGCCTCTAAGAGTAACATAGCACCATTACTAAGCACTGCTCTCAAATAAGTCTCATAGTAGATTGAATAACAATATTATATCAATCTGACTCTCAATTGAAAATACTTCACTCAGGATTATAGCTATTGATTTTCAATATTAATAGTTCATTCTTTGAGTGGTACAAACAACCTTAAATCTACAGCTGTGATTTGTATTACGTTACTGAATAGAAACAACTCAGGGTTGGGAATAAATCCAGACATATTACTAAGCCTGAAAATGACAACAGATCCAGTAGATTTACTTCAGTTCGTTTATGCTCTCTCTCAGAGAGTTGACCAAATGGGCATAGCGATAAGAGAATTAGATCAGGAGAACCAATCCTTAAGGAGAATAATACGTGATTCCCTTGCTCCAAAACCAGAACCAATCCCTGAACCAACTGTCTCACTTCCAGAACCCTTCTCTGGTAATAGGAAACATTACCGACAGTTTAAAACAGCATGTCAATTATTGTTTGGATTGAAACCAAAGACCTACTGCACGGAAAGGGTTAAAGTCCTTACAGTAATCTCTTTCCTTCGGGGTGAACCCCGGGTGTGGGCAGATGCTTCCTTCGAAACCAATCAACCTATCCTAGCATCTTTAGATGATTTCTTTACTCAGATGGATGAGCTTTACCTGGATTCCGATGCTCAGCTTTCAGCAGAGACCTCAATGAGAAACTTGAGACAAGGAAAATGTCTCGTTGAGGATTATATAACTGAATTCAAGCAGTATGCCAGAGATTCTCAATGGAACCCTATAGCTCTCCGCAATCAGTTTCGACTAGGTCTAGCAGAGAACATTAAAGATGAGTTGGCACGAACCGACTTACCAAAAACTTTGGAAGCACTCATGACACTCGTCATCCAAATAGACAGACGTCTAAGAGAGAGAAGGTCAGAAAGGTGTCATACGGATCAGATACCAAAAACAGCACAAACTCCTTATCCCTCTTCTCAAGCAAGACCAGGACCTGAACCAATGGAAGTCGGCTTAGCAAGAGCCCTATTGACTTTACAGGAAAGAACCAGGAGGAGGTTAAATTCACTTTGCATGTACTGCGCCAATGCCTCCCATGCTGTCACAGACTGTCTTCTACTTCTAAAAGCAAAGAAAAGTAAGTGTTTTTCCTTATCTGCTACACAAACTCCTCTGACCACACACACTTACTGCAAACTTTCTATCTCTTTACAGTGGGAGCAACGAAGCCTACACTCTGAAGCTATCATTGATACAGGAGCCTATGGGAATTTTCTCAATGTAGATATTGTAAATAATAATAAAATGTGATAAATCATACACCAGTAGCAGTGCGAGTTATTGATGGGTCTTCCATAGCAAGTGGTCCTATAACACATCAAACCATTCCTCTCTTAGACCTAGATTTAGAGTTTGGCGTTAGCCGTGAAAACCAGCGTTAGAGGCTCCTAACGCTGGTTTTAGGCTACCGCCGGTATTTGGAGTCACTCAAAATAGGGTCTAACGCTCACTTTTCATCCGCGACTTTTCCATACCGCAGATCCCCTTACGTCAATTGCGTATCCTATCTTTTCAATGGGATTTTTCTAACTCCGGTATTTAGAGTCGTTTCTGAAGTGAGCGTTAGACATCTAACGACAAAACTCCAGCCGCAGGAAAAAAGTCAGTAGTTAAGAGCTTTCTGGGCTAACGCCGGTTTCTAAAGCTCTTAACTACTGTACTCTAAAGTACACTAACACCCATAAACTACCTATGTACCCCTAAACCGAGGTCCCCCCACATCGCCGCCACTCGAATAAATTTTTTAACCCCTAATCTGCCGACCACCACCTACGTTATCCTTATGTACCCCTAATCTGCTCCCCCTAACACCGCCGACCCCTGTATTATATTTATTAACCCCTAATCTGCCCCCCTCAATGTCGCCTCCATCTGCCTACACTTATTAACCCCTAATCTGCCGACCGCAAAGCGCCACCACCTACGTTATCCTTATGTACCCCTAATCTGCTGCCCCTAACACCGCCGACCCCTATATTATATTTATTAACCCCTAATCTGCCCCCCTCAACGTCGCCTCCATCTGCCTACACTTATTAACCCCTAATCTGCCAAGCGGACCGCACCGCTACTATAATAAAGTTATTAACCCCTAATCCGCCTCACTAACCCTATAATAAATAGTATTAACCCCTAATCTGCCCTCCCTAACATCGTCTACACCTAACTTCAATTATTAACCCCTAATCTGCCGACTGGAGCTCACCGCTACTCTAATAAATGTATTAACCCCTAAAGCTAAGTCTAACCCTAACACTAACACCCCCCTAAGTTAAATATAATTTACATCTAACGAAATTAATTAACTCTTATTAAATAAATTATTCCTATTTAAAGATAAATACTTACCTGTAAAATAAATCCTAATATAGCTACAATATAAATTATAATTATATTATAGCTATTTTAGGATTTATATTTATTTTACAGGTAACTTTGTATTTATTTTAACCAGGTACAATAGCTATTAAATAGTTAAGAACTATTTAATAGCTAAAATAGTTAAAATAATTACAAAATTACCTGTAAAATAAATACTAACCTAAGTTACAATTAAACCTAACACTACACTATCAATAAATTAATTAAATAAACTACCTACAATTACCTACAATTAACCTAACACTACACTATCAATAAATTAATTAAATACAATTCCTACAAATAAATACAATTAAATAAACTAGCTAAAGTACAAAAAATAAAAAAGAACTAAGTTACAAAAAATAAAAAAATATTTACAAACATAAGAAAAATATTACAACAATTTTAAACTAATTACACCTACTCTAAGCCCCCTAATAAAACAACAAAGCCCCCCAAAATAAAAAATGCCCTACCCTATTCTAAATTAATAAAGTTAAAAGCTATTTTACCTTACCAGCCCTGAACAGGGCCCTTTGCGGGGCATGCCCCAAGAAGTTCAGCTCTTTTGCCTGTAAAAAAAAACATACAATACCCCCCCCCCAACATTACAACCCACCACCCACATACCCCTAATCTAACCCAAACCCCCCTTAAATAAACCTAACACTAAGCCCCTGAAGATCATCCTACCTTGTCTTCACCTCACCAGGTATCACCGATCCGTCCTGGCTCCAAAATCTTCATCCAACCCAAGCGGGGGTTGGCGATCCATCATCCGGTGGCTGAAGAGGTCCAGAAGAGGCTCCAAAGTCTTCATCCTATCCGGGAAGAAGAGGCGATCCGGACCGGCAACCATCTTGATCCAAGCGGCATCTTCTATCTTCATCCGATGACGACCGGCTCCATCCTGAAGACCTCCACCGCGGACCCATCTTCTTCCGGCGACGTCCAACTGAAGAATGACGGTTCCTTTAAGGGACGTCATCCAAGATGGCGTCCCTCGAATTCCGATTGGCTGATAGGATTCTATCAGCCAATCGGAATTAAGGTAGGAATATTCTGATTGGCTGATGGAATCAGCCAATAAGAATCAAGTTCAATCCGATTGGCTGTTCCGATCAGCTTTAAATAGGAATAATTTATTTAATAAGAGTTAATTAATTTCGTTAGATTAAAATTATATTTAATTTAGGGGGGTGTTAGTGTTAGGGTTAGACTTAGCTTTAGGGGTTAATCCATTTATTAGAATAGCGGTGAGCTCCGGTCGGCAGATTAGGGGTTAATAATTGAAGTTAGGTGTCGGCGATGTTAGGGAGGGCAGATTAGGGGTTAATACTATTTATTATAGGGTTAGTGAGGCGGATTAGGGGTTAATAACTTTATTATAATAGCGGTGCGGTCTGCTCGGCAGATTAGGGGTTAATAAGTGTAGGCAGGTGGAGGCGACGTTGAGGGGGGCAGATTAGGGGTTAATAAAAATAATATATGGGTCGGCGGTGTTAGGGGCAGCAGATTAGGGGTACATAGGGATAATGTAAGTAGCGACGGTTTACGGAGAGGCAGATTAGGGGTTAAAAATAAAATGCAGGTGTCAGCGATAGCGGGGGCGGCAGATTAGGGGTTAATAAGTGTAAGGTTAGGGGTGTTTAGACTCGGGGTACATGTTAGAGTGTTAGGTGCAGACGTAGGAAGTGTTTCCCCATAGCAAACAATGGGGCTGCGTTAAGATCTGAACGCAGCTTTTTTGCAGGTGTTAGGTTTTTTTTCAGCTCAAACAGCCCCATTGTTTCCTATGGGGGAATCGTGCACGAGCACGTTTTTGAGGCTGGCCGCTTGCGTAAGCAACTCTGGTATTGAGAGTTGAAGCTGCGTTAAAAATGCTCTACGCTCCTTTTTTGGAGCCTAACGCAGCCTTTATGTGGACTCTCAATACCAGAGTTATTTTTATGGTGCGGCCAGAAAAAAGCCGGCGTTAGTTTTTCGAGTCGTTACCGACAAAACTCCAAATCTAGCCGTTAGTTACTACATCAAGTGGTCATACTGAATTGATAGAGTTTGATGTTCTACCATCCCCACTCTTTCCCATTGTTTTAGGTTTAGCTTGGTGCAAAAAACATCAACCTACCATAGATTGGTACACATTGAAGGTTGACTTAAATTCTACCTTCTGCAAACAACACTGTGTTCCGAAAATCACTCTTTTTTTCGGTAACACCAGTTGTACCTGATCTACCAGAGGTTTACACTGATTTTAAAGACGTCTTCAGCAAAGTAGAAGCAGAGTCACTTCCACCACATCGTATTTACGATTGTCCGATTGACATAAAACCTGGTTCATCAATCCCTTACGGTCGCTTGTATCCATTGTCCACTCCAGAACTAGAACATCTCAAACTTTACTTAGAGGAGAATCTCCAAAAAGGCTTCATCTGTCCTTCAACTTCCTCCGCGGGGGCTGGAATGTTTTTCGTAAAAAACAAAGACGGATCTCTTCGACCCATCATCGATTACAGGGAACTGAATCATTGTACAATAAAGAACAGATACCCACTTCCTCTGATCCCTGAATTGATAGAACATCTCCAACATGCCACCATCTTCACCAAACTCGACTTGAGAGGTGCGTTCAATCTCGTGAGAATCCGTGAGGGAGATGAATGGTTGACCGCCTTCAGAACTAGGTATGGTCTCTTCGAGTACCTAGTTATGCCTTTTGGTCTCTGCAATGCCCCAGGAACATTCCAACACTTTATTAACGATGTTTTCAGAGATCTACTTGACGTGTGTTTGGTCATATACCTAGACGACATTCTCATCTACTCAAGTTCTTTAGAAGATCACATAAAAGATGTACGGCGAGTACTCTCACAACTTCGTACTCATAGGCTATATGCGAAACTTGAAAAATGTCAATTCCACACTGATACCATCTCCTTCTTAGGATACACCATCTCTCCAAGTGGGATCAGTATGCAGGATGATAAAGTCGATGCCATCAAAAACTGGGTTACCCCTAAAAGCAAAAAACAGCTTCAACGTTTCTTGGGTTTCGCTAATTATTATCGGAAGTTTGTTAAGAACTTTTCTGCTATAGCCAAACCCTTAACACAACTTACAAGTACTCTTACCAGATTCTTTTGGACCAAGGAAGCTTCATTAGCATTTGATCAACTTAAACAGAAGATTACTTCTGCACCAATCCTCCATTTCCCCAATTCAGAATATCAATATATACTTGAGGTTGATGCCTCTGACTTCGCCTTAGGAGCAATACTCTCACAGAAGTCCTCTCCCACTGAACCAATGTATCCTGTAGCTTTTTACTCTAAGGTCTTGTCTTCCCCAGAAAGAAACTATCCAATTGGAGAAAATGAACTGTTGGCGATAAAAAAGGCATTGGAAAACTGGATACATCTCCTTGAGGGAACCAAACTGCCCATCATCATCTTCACAGATCATAAAAACCTTGCTTACTTACAAACTAATAAAACACTCTCTGATAGACAAATGCGTTGGAATCTCTTCTTCACTCGATTTAACTTTCACATTGTATACAGGCCATCTTCCAGAAATGGAAAGGCAGATGCCTTGTCTAGAAAAGATGACCCTCCACAATACGTTCCTGAATCCTCTTCAATAATTCCCTCTCAGAAATTCATCGGTTTAACTCCTTTTCTATTAAATGCTTTCAAGGATTCCTACACCTCTGATGAATTTGCAAATAATAACAACCTTCATTTCAATTCAAATGGCTTGATTTTCTACAATGAGAAATTGTATGTACCACAAAGTCTGAGACCACTTCTGTTACAATTACATCATGAGGCTCCCCTTGCAGGACATCCTGGAGAAAGAAGAACAAAGGAAACCATCAGCAGGTCGTATTGGTGGCCATGAATGGGAAAGTCCATAAAGGAATATGTGAAGACCTGCAATATTTGTACCACATCCAAGGCAAGCAAATCAGCACCTTATGGCACTCTCATTACTTTACAAAAATCAGTGAGAAACTGACAAAAGGGTACAAATATAGCACTCTATGAACGTTTAATGTGATGCAAAAATTGGAAAATTAAAATATAACTTTTACTAGATCATGTTAAAAACAGGGGATTAACAAACATTTTAAAAGAAGTGTAAATTTGGATCCACCACTTTATAACCAGGTACTGTCACTCCTGGTTAATAGAGACAAACACCTTTGTTAGGTATATGTTAAGTCTCTTGTAAATCAAATGACAAAATTGTCTCTTGGCATATTACTCATGTTAGGTAACGATAATCCTTATTTGAGATAGGTTCAGATATTAAAAATAGATGGAAAGATGTGTGGAGTATACACTAACCACTAATAATGGAGGGTATTAGTTGAACGTCTCCACTGATAATGGAGGGTATTAGTTAAACGTCTACCAACTATAGTGTGTATATAGTAGCGCTGCGGAATCTGTTGGCGCTCTACAAATAACCGATAATAATAATAATAATAATATACACCCCAGATTGTCTGTAATTATCTTTGTAGGTTGGTTTGGTTATTACATAGACCTGTGGCCTTATAATAGTGCAGTAATGAGTTGTGGGTTAGTGAGTGCTGTGCTGCTCACACTACTGATAGAGAGTGGGAAGTCAGATATATATCAAGTAATTACTAAGTACTACCGCAATAGCGAACACTAGAGTTCCAAAAATGGTTATTATATAGAGGTAATGAACTAGAATATTGTGCAACCTTTAATACCTTTTATTGGATATCTCTAATACTTGTCTGGATAAATATAGATATATACTGTACACCCACACCACTATAAGACATTTGTGGTCTGATATGCTTCTGGTTTTTAATTATCAGTGCCGTATTGACTTATAATAGGAATTCCTAGAGTGTTAATGTAAGGAGTCAATTAATAGACTCTCATATAAGGTTGCCTCTAGAAATTATTTTCCACTAGTAATTTTCTATGTTAGAGGAAACTGAACTCTGGATAACTATTATGGATGCCACTGATAAATTACAGTGAATTCGACTATCAAAGGTAAAAGGTCAGATAGACTACTTATAGTTATCCATTAATGTCTTAATGGTTTGCACTTAGATATCTTAGCATATAATTGTAAAGATTCATATTATAAACTCTGATATTAGATTACCTGTGAATACCGTTAGTGAAATATTGCTACTAAGTATCTATAAATACTGTGCTACCCACACTGTTGTAGAGAGTGGGATATCTAACACACTCCTGATTTTTACCTGTTAATACCGTTAATATCTAACACATTCCTGATTTTTACCTGTTAATACCGTAAAGACTTGTACTAGATTTTTCTAAAGTATTAGGTAGAGAGTCCGAGTCTTATAAGTACCACTAAAAATATTGTGAATTAAGGTAGGTATGACTCTGTTACCAACTTTATTTTATGAATAACTTGAATAATATATATACTGGGTCAAGCCTTAATCAAAGCCTGTATTACCTATGAGTAAACAAAGTTTGTGGTACACCTAGTGTAGCTCAATCAGCTTAGACTAGACACCGCGACGCGGCAGCAACTATTTTTGTACCATTTTATATTGTCATTTGAATAAGGATGGTGGATCAACAAATTAAATTAAAAACAACAATTGGGGAAGGACAGGGGGACGCCACTGACGCGTTTCGCTGTGGTGGCTGTATCAAAGGGCAGTCTCACTCTGTTTTCGTGAGATTTAAATACCCTAAGGTGTTGGCGGATTGGCTGTTAGGGGAGGCCTTAGTTGTAATCATTGATTTGATTGGTCATAACCGAGGGTGTGTAACATAAGATGCGTATTGATTGGTCCATTTGCCTCGGCTCTTTATCTGTATTTCTGTCGATAATGTTATTATCTGCTTACATTTAGCAATGTTATTTAGCTGGCAACATGATCTTATTGAGCCTCATATACGATAATGTTTGTGTCATTCATTTATTTGTATATACTAGTATACTAGTTAAATGACTGCGTCGGTCGTGATCGTAGCCGTTCTATTATTGGGTATCGCATCTGTCAATCACGGTGACTTGGGTTGTGAGAGCAGAGACACTGATGGTGATTGGCCTGAATGCGCTCTTGGTCTTGCATTCATATCAGGTCGTTCAGATTTACGTCATCTTCATTCGTGACTTGGCTATCATACGCCCATCTCATGTTATTGGGTGACGGATCTGTCAGTCAATGTCATTCAGTATCTCTGCCGTTTTTGTGTTCTCATATCATGTTTGTAACTATGATAAGCGGAATGATCGTAATTAATTGTATAGTATATATAATACATGTTGTCATTGGTGTGTATCGTATACCGATTTTGATTTTATATTTGAGAGTTAACCACGATATTTGTATTATCTAATGTCATATTTGATTTAAAGTATACTGTTAGTTAGTTTTTTGGATCTTTTTACATACCAGGCTATTTGATGTTTAGGGGAATCCCTATCCTGTGATGAAATAATGTCTAATGATGAAATTAAGTAGGTGCAAAAATAAAAGTGAGACAAATTGTTAAAAAATAAAAATAAAATGAGTGAAAAAATAGGTGTTGTGAGTGATTATCATGAGATGATAATAATGAGTGATATAGTGTCAATAAAAATTGATGTATTGGTGCTACTTTGAATAGTAAGTGAATTATGAAGATATTAAAATATTATGTGACATGTACGTGTGCTTAGGATGAATAAGGAATTTGGTTAAAAAGAAAGAGAGTGTGCTAAGCTAATCTTATACATAGCATAAAATGCTAGTTGTGTTGTGACCGTATAAGTTAAAATGTGGTCAGTGAATTGGAGCAATATAAAATAAAATTGAGTGTAGTGCTTGACACTTGAAAGTGCTTGAAAAATAAATTTATGAGGATAGAGTCAATCCTAGAATATATATATATATATATATTGCAGGGGTATGTATGGAGTTCCATAACAATATTTCCATGGAAACCTTTTATATTCCATACTGTCTTATTCACATATAAGATAATAGATTCAACATTAGATGGAATTTTCTAATAACTCTACTTATCGTTCAGAGATGGTTCATTGGAATGTTAACTAAGAATGGCATTTTATCGTTCTATTTGATACTCTTATTTAGGCAGAAATACATAGTAGTTGTTATTTTCATTAAGACCATATGGATTGACAGAGTTTAGCAAATAAATCCATTTGCATTCTGCCTGAAGTAATGCATCTTCTAAGTCTCCTCCTCTGATTCCTAATGATATTTTTTCTAAGCCAAAGAAGGATAGATGTTCTGTATTCGAATCATGTTTATGCAGAAAATGTTTGGCTATCTGGGTGATCTTTTTGCCTCTTTTGAGGTCTGATTCGGCATTTCTTATATTACACATGTGTTCGCCCACCCTCTTTTTGAGTAGGCGTGAGGTCATACCTACATAGTTTAATTTGCAACTGCATTGTAATACGTATATCACACTTGCAGTGGTACATGTGATATGTTGTTTAATGTAGTGTATTTTGCCAAATCTGTCTTTGATTTGGTCAATCTGAAAAGTATTTGGGCAGTACGTGCAGTTTCGGCATGGATAATTGCCAGGATATGAGATTTTAGCCTTCTTCCTTACAAAGTGACTCTGGACTAGTCTGTCCTTTAAGTTCCTAGACCTCCTATAACAGATAGAGATTCTATCTCCAAGGCTTTCACTTAAATCCGGATCATTCTGAAGAATATACCACGATTTTTGTATAATGTGTGTTACATCCTGAATTTGTGAGTTAAATGTGGTTATTAGTCTTGTTTTGTTATCCTTTCTCTTAGGTTTAGGAAATAGGAGATCTTGTCTTGGAGTGTGTAAGGCTCTATATTTGGCTTTTTTCAGGCTTCTGTTGCTGTAGGCTCGCGCTTTCAATCTGGTTTCCAATTCCTTTGCTCTTATTTTGAATATTGAATCTGAAGAGCAATTTCTGCGTGTCCTTAAAAATTCTCCTACTGGTAGGGATCTGAGTGTGCTTTGTGTATGGGCACTGCTATGATGTAGAATTGAGTTAGTTGCAGTTTGTTTCCGGAATAGATCAGTTGTCAGATTGCCATTTTCATCTTTGGCTATTTTTAAATCCAAGAAATTCACCTCTGTTTGACTACATTCGTATGTTAGTTTGACGTTGATGTTATTATCATTGAGTTTGATCAAGAACTCATCCAGATCTGGTTTGGATCCTTCCCAGATAAACAGGATATCGTCAATGTAGCGAATCCAGAGTGGTATTTGTTCCATTTGGATAGCATTGGCATCTGAAAAGACTGTCTCCTTCTCCCACCATCCTAAGAATAAATTAGCATATGTGGGTGCACATGCTGTGCCCATGGCGGTTCCACGTATTTGTAAATAGTAGCGATCATTAAATACAAAAAAATTATGATTTAGTATGAATTTGACCAAATCGAGGATAAAGATATTATGTTCATGAGATTCAGTAGAGTCTAGATCAAGGAAATGTTTTACTGCCTTTATCCCTAGATCATGATGAATGCTCGTGTACAGAGACTCAACGTCCGCTGTAATTAGCCATGTTTCTCTGGCTACTTGAATCCCTTCCAATCATTGTAATACCTCTGTTGTATCTCTGACATACGAGGGAAGTTCTTCTACAAAAGATCTCAGTCTTTTGTCCACGTATATACTGGCTTTTTCAGTTAGACATCCATTGCCAGACACAATGGGTCAGACTGGCGGATTGGTTATACTTTTGTGTATTTTAGGGATTAAATATAGCGTTGAGATTCTAGGGTTTTTCACTTGCAGGAATTTAAATTCTTTGTTGTTGATGATATGGTTATCCTTGGCTATTTCAATTATAGTGTCATACTGTCTTTTGTATGTTGCTGATGGGTTAAATATTAGTTTCTTATAGCAGTTAGCATCATTAAGTTGTTTGTTGGCCTCACATAGATATAGTTCAATAGGCCAAATAACAATGTTTCCACCTTTATCAGATCCTTTTATCAATACATCATCCCAATCTTCAATTTCTTTTAGTGCTTGTTGTTCTTGTAATGAGATATTGGTACCTTTATTTTTGACAGTAAGTGAATTAATTTCATTACAAACTATTTGATTGAAAGTTTGTATATTATGAAATTGGGAAATATTAGGTATGTATTGCGATTTATTTTGAATCAGATCACGCCATTTTTGATTAGTTTCCAGGTCATCACTTTCTTTTAAAAGTTCTTCCAAGTCTTGTAGACTTTGTAATTCTTCTTTAGACCATTCTGTATTATGGGTGTTATTTTTAATGTTGTGGATCTTTTTGAGCATAAGTTTTCTAACAAATAGATGAATATCTTTTGTTAGTAAGAATTTATCAAGTTTATTATTGGGACAAAAAGATAATCCTTTAGCTAATACAGAAGAATGATGTTCCGATAGGGTATGGTCTGAGAGATTGATTATGGTTAGTTGTTCAGTCTGATATGGGAGAATGGGCTCACTGTTCTCTTCCTCTGTTTGGCTCCCCTGGTTTCCCTTCTGTGATGTTCTTGGGGTTTTCATTTGGCCCTTGTTCTTGCCTCTCCCCCTCCTGGTGTGTCTGTTTCTGATCCTGAACTGTGACCTAAAAAACTAGATTGAGTGCGTGGTGGAATGCTTGTACTTGTTGTTGGAGCTACGTTGTTGGAATTATCAGAGTTTGGTGCTTCTGATTCCTCTCCATCTGTATCAGATATGTCAGTCTGTATGATGTTGCTAGAAGTTTTATTATTCTTAAAGAAACCTTTTTGTCTCCATCTATATACCTTTTGATTGGCAAAATCAGTTTTATCTCTGTACAATTTTTGACCTTTAGTTTTGGTTATCTCCTCCTCCAATTTGTCAAGTTCCTTTTGATATTGCTGGTATAATTTCTGGAAATCTTCCAGATGTTCAAATTCTGTTAGTTTAGATTTATAAGTATCGATCTCTATTTGGAACCTGGCTACCTCTGATTTATCATGTTTGACTAGAATGGACATCAGTTTTTGTGAGCACTCTGTTAGTGCTTCTTCCCATTCAGTGGTTAAATTTTTATCTTTGAATTGGAATGCCGGAAAAAGCTGGACACGTAGTCCCCGTGGAATTAAATTGTTGGTAATATAACGTTCAAAAAAGTGATGGTTCCACCATACTTTCGATTGTTTATATAATGATTTGTGTAATTCCCTTAATATGCTGTTCATATCTGGTGTGTCATTACATTTTCCCGTAGGTGTGTCAAATACTGCATTTAGATCTTTCATCCTCTTTTGCTGTCTAGCAGCCAAATCCTGATCTAATGAGGTCATAGTGAATATTGAACGGTTGTACTTTCCTTGGAAAAGTTTCAAGGAAAGAGGAGTGTGCTCTATTGGAGAAATCTAGTATGAACTAGACATAAGATTTGTATACACAGAAAGGAAACAATGGCACTACTCGATTAATAATGTATTATAACGTTCCCCTACTGGTATTAATATACTGCAATGTGATTTGTCTAATAGGGGTAGGTGCTTGTACCTGGGAGCAGACTATACAAAAATCAGTGAGAAACTGACAAAAGGGTACAAATATAGCACTCTATGAACGTTTAATGTGATGCAAAAATTGGAAAATTAAAATATAACTTTTACTAGATCATGTTAAAAACAGGGGATTAACAAACATTTTAAAAGAAGTGTAAATTTGGATCCACCACTTTATAACCAGGTACTGTCACTCCTGGTTAATAGAGACAAACACCTTTGTTAGGTATATGTTAAGTCTCTTGTAAATCAAATGACAAAATTGTCTCTTGGCATATTACTCATGTTAGGTAACGATAATCCTTATTTGAGATAGGTTCAGATATTAAAAATAGATGGAAAGATGTGTGGAGTATACACTAACCACTAATAATGGAGGGTATTAGTTGAACGTCTCCACTGATAATGGAGGGTATTAGTTAAACGTCTACCAACTATAGTGTGTATATACACCCCAGATTGTCTGTAATTATCTTTGTAGGTTGGTTTGGTTATTACATAGACCTGTGGCCTTATAATAGTGCAGTAATGAGTTGTGGGTTAGTGAGTGCTGTGCTGCTCACACTACTGATAGAGAGTGGGAAGTCAGATATATATCAAGTAATTACTAAGTACTACCGCAATTGCGAACACTAGAGTTCCAAAAATGGTTATTATATAGAGGTAATGAACTAGAATATTGTGCAACCTTTAATACCTTTTATTGGATATCTCTAATACTTGTCTGGATAAATATAGATATATACTGTACACCCACACCACTATAAGACATTTGTGGTCTGATATGCTTCTGGTTTTTAATTATCAATGCCGTATTGACTTATAATAGGAATTCCTAGAGTGTTAATGTAAGGAGTCAATTAATAGACTCTCATATAAGGTTGCCTCTAGAAATTATTTTCCACTAGTAATTTTCTATGTTAGAGGAAACTGAACTCTGGATAACTATTATGGATGCCACTGATAAATTACAGTGAATTCGACTATCAAAGGTAAAAGGTCAGATAGACTACTTATAGTTATCCATTAATGTCTTAATGGTTTGCACTTAGATATCTTAGCATATAATTGTAAAGAGTCATATTATAAACTCTGATATTAGATTACCTGTGAATACCGTTAGTGAAATATTGCTACTAAGTATCTATAAATACTGTGCTACCCACACTGTTGTAGAGAGTGGGATATCTAACACACTCCTGATTTTTACCTGTTAATACCGTTAATATCTAACACATTCCTGATTTTTACCTGTTAATACCGTAAAGACTTGTACTAGATTTTTCTAAAGTATTAGGTAGAGAGTCCGAGTCTTATAAGTACCACTAAAAATATTGTGAATTAAGGTAGGTATGACTCTGTTACCAACTTTATTTTATGAATAACTTGAATAATATATATACTGGGTCAAGCCTTAATCAAAGCCTGTATTACCTATGAGTAAACAAAGTTTGTGGTACACCTAGTGTAGCTCAATCAGCTTAGACTAGACACCGCGACGCGGCAGCAACTATTTTTGTACCATTTTATATTGTCATTTGAATAAGGATGGTGGATCAACAAATTAAATTAAAAACAACAATTGGGGAAGGACAGGGGGACGCCACTGACGCGTTTCGCCGTGGTGGCTGTATCAAAGGGCAGTCTCACTCTGTTTTCGTGAGATTTAAATACCCTAAGGTGTTGGCGGATTGGCTGTTAGGGGAGGCCTTAGTTGTAATCATTGATTTGATTGGTCATAACCGAGGGTGTGTAACATAAGATGCGTATTGATTGGTCCATTTGCCTCGGCTCTTTATCTGTATTTCTGTCGATAATGTTATTATCTGCTTACATTTAGCAATGTTATTTAGCTGGCAACATGATCTTATTGAGCCTCATATACGATAATGTTTGTGTCATTCATTTATTTGTATATACTAGTATACTAGTTAAATGACTGCGTCGGTCGTGATCGTAGCCGTTCTATTATTGGGTATCGCATCTGTCAATCACGGTGACTTGGGTTGTGAGAGCAGAGACACTGATGGTGATTGGCCTGAATGCGCTCTTGGTCTTGCATTCATATCAGGTCGTTCAGATTTACGTCATCTTCATTCGTGACTTGGCTATCATACGCCCATCTCATGTTATTGGGTGACGGATCTGTCAGTCAATGTCATTCAGTATCTCTGCCGTTTTTGTGTTCTCATATCATGTTTGTAACTATGATAAGCGGAATGATCGTAATTAATTGTATAGTATATATAATACATGTTGTCATTGGTGTGTATCGTATACCGATTTTGATTTTATATTTGAGAGTTAACCACGATATTTGTATTATCTAATGTCATATTTGATTTAAAGTATACTGTTAGTTAGTTTTTTGGATCTTTTTACATACCAGGCTATTTGATGTTTAGGGGAATCCCTATCCTGTGATGAAATAATGTCTAATGATGAAATTAAGTAGGTGCAAAAATAAAAGTGAGACAAATTGTTAAAAAATAAAAATAAAATGAGTGAAAAAATAGGTGTTGTGAGTGATTATCATGAGATGATAATAATGAGTGATATAGTGTCAATAAAAATTGATGTATTGGTGCTACTTTGAATAGTAAGTGAATTATGAAGATATTAAAATATTATGTGACATGTACGTGTGCTTAGGATGAATAAGGAATTTGGTTAAAAAGAAAGAGAGTGTGCTAAGCTAATCTTATACATAGCATAAAATGCTAGTTGTGTTGTGACCGTATAAGTTAAAATGTGGTCAGTGAATTGGAGCAATATAAAATAAAATTGAGTGTAGTGCTTGACACTTGAAAGTGCTTGAAAAATAAATTTATGAGGATAGAGTCAATCCTAGAATATATATATATATTGCAGGGGTATGTATGGAGTTCCATAACAATATTTCCATGGAAACCTAACCTTTTATATTCCATACTGTCTTATTCACATATAAGATAATAGATTCAACATTAGATGGAATTTTCTAATAACTCTACTTATCGTTCAGAGATGGTTCATTGGAATGTTAACTAAGAATGGCATTTTATCGTTCTATTTGATACTCTTATTTAGGCAGAAATACATAGTAGTTGTTATTTTCATTAAGACCATATGGATTGACAGAGTTTAGCAAATAAATCCATTTGCATTCTGCCTGAAGTAATGCATCTTCTAAGTCTCCTCCTCTGATTCCTAATGATATTTTTTCTAAGCCAAAGAAGGATAGATGTTCTGTATTCGAATCATGTTTATGCAGAAAATGTTTGGCTATCTGGGTGATCTTTTTGCCTCTTTTGAGGTCTGATTCGGCATTTCTTATATTACACATGTGTTCGCCCACCCTCTTTTTGAGTAGGCGTGAGGTCATACCTACATAGTTTAATTTGCAACTGCATTGTAATACGTATATCACACTCGCAGTGGTACATGTGATATGTTGTTTAATGTAGTGTATTTTGCCAAATGTGTCTTTGATTTGGTCAATCTGAAAAGTATTTGGGCAGTACGTGCAGTTTCGGCATGGATAATTGCCAGGATATGAGATTTTAGCCTTCTTCCTTACAAAGTGACTCTGGACTAGTCTGTCCTTTAAGTTCCTAGACCTCCTATAACAGATAGAGATTCTATCTCCAAGGCTTTCACTTAAATCCGGATCATTCTGAAGAATATACCACGATTTTTGTATAATGTGTGTTACATCCTGAATTTGTGAGTTAAATGTGGTTATTAGTCTTGTTTTGTTATCCTTTCTCTTAGGTTTAGGAAATAGGAGATCTTGCCTTGGAGTGTGTAAGGCTCTATATTTGGCTTTTTTCAGGCTTCTGTTGCTGTAGCCTCGCGCTTTCAATCTGGTTTCCAATTCCTTTGCTCTTATTTTGAATATTGAATCTGAAGAGCAATTTCTGCGTGTCCTTAAAAATTCTCCTACTGGTAGGGATCTGAGTGTGCTTTGTGTATGGGCACTGCTATGATGTAGAATTGAGTTAGTTGCAGTTTGTTTCCGGAATAGATCAGTTGTCAGATTGCCATTTTCATCTTTGGCTATTTTTAAATCCAAGAAATTCACCTCTGTTTGACTACATTCGTATGTTAGTTTGACGTTGATGTTATTATCATTGAGTTTGATCAAGAACTCATCCAGATCTGGTTTGGATCCTTCCCAGATAAACAGGATATCGTCAATGTAGCGAATCCAGAGTGGTATTTGTTCCATTTGGATAGCATTGGCATCTGAAAAGACTGTCTCCTTCTCCCACCATCCTAAGAATAAATTAGCATATGTGGGTGCACATGCTGTGCCCATGGCAGTTCCACGTATTTGTAAATAGTAGCGATCATTAAATACAAAAAAATTATGATTTAGTATGAATTTGACCAAATCGAGGATAAAGATATTATGTTCATGAGATTCAGTAGAGTCTAGATCAAGGAAATGTTTTACTGCCTTTATCCCTAGATCATGATGAATGCTCGTGTACAGAGACTCAACGTCCGCTGTAATTAGCCATGTTTCTCTGGCTACTTGAATCCCTTCCAATCGTTGTAATACCTCTGTTGTATCTCTGACATACGAGGGAAGTTCTTCTACAAAAGATCTCAGTCTTTTGTCCACATATATACTGGCTTTTTCAGTTAGACATCCATTGCCAGACACAATGGGTCGGCCTGGCGGATTGGTTATACTTTTGTGTATTTTAGGGATTAAATATAGCGTTGAGATTCTAGGGTTTTTCACTTGCAGGAATTTAAATTCTTTGTTGTTGATGATATGGTTATCCTTGGCTATTTCAATTATAGTGTCATACTGTCTTTTGTATGTTGCTGATGGGTTAAATATTAGTTTCTTATAGCAGTTAGCATCATTAAGTTGTTTGTTGGCCTCACATAGATATAGTTCAATCGGCCAAATAACAATGTTTCCACCTTTATCAGATCCTTTTATCAATACATCATCCCAATCTTCAATTTCTTTTAGTGCTTGTTGTTCTTGTAATGAGATATTGGTACCTTTATTTTTGACAGTAAGTGAATTAATTTAATTACAAACTATTTGATTGAAAGTTTGTATATTATGAAATTGGGAAATATTAGGTATGTATTGCGATTTATTTTGAATCAGATCACGCCATTTTTGATTAGTTTCCAGGTCATCACTTTCTTTTAAAAGTTCTTCACTCGATTTAACTTTCACATTGTATACAGGCCATCTTCCAGAAACGGAAAGGCAGATGCCTTGTCTAGAAAAGATGACCCTCCACAATACGTTCCTGAATCCTCTTCAATAATTCCCTCTCAGAAATTCATCGGTTTAACTCCTTTTCTATTAAATGCTTTCAAGGATTCCTACACCTCTGATGAATTTGCAAATAATAACAACCTTCATTCCAATTCAAATGGCTTGATTTTCTACAATGAGAAATTGTATGTACCACAAAGTCTGAGACCACTTCTGTTACAATTACATCATGAGGCTCCCCTTGCAGGACATCCTGGAGAAAGAAGAACAAAGGAAACCATCAGCAGGTCGTATTGGTGGCCATCAATGGGAAAGTCCATAAAGGAATATGTGAAGCCCTGCAATATTTGTACCACATCCAAGGCAAGCAAATCAGCACCTTATGGCACTCTCATTACTTTGCCTATTCCTTCCTATCCTTGGCAACATCTATCTCTCGACTTTATCGTTGACCTTCCTCTTCTGGTATGAATACGATTATGGTGGTAATTGATCTCTTCTCCAAGATGGCCCATTTCGTACCGTTTCATAAGCTCCCAACAGCATCTGAGACAGCTACATTATTCCTCTCGAATATTGTTCGCCTCCATGGTCTACCAAGGGTTATGACTTCTGACCGAGGAACTCAATTAACCTCTCGTTTTTGGAGATCCCTCACAGCACTCTTACAAATCGACCACCGTTTCACCACAGCATTTCATCCTCAAACTAACGGCCAGGTGGAACGGGTGAACCAATGGTTGGAACAGTACATTCGATGTTATTGTTCTTATCAGCAAGAAGATTGGCTTAAGTATTTACCAACAGCAGAATTTGCCTTCAACAATTCGGAAAATTCCACGACCAAATACACTCCATTTTTCTCCACGTATGGCTTTCATCCCAACTCATATCCTACATCAGACCTCTCAGATTCAAATCCATCATTTGGTCCAAGTGCTATAGATTTTACTGCCAACCATCGCAATATATTCAACACAATGAAGGAAAACATCTCAAAATCCCAAGAAATGCAGCGACATTACTATGATTTACGAAGGAGACCTGCTCCTACATATACAATTGGGGACCAGGTGTGGTTATCGACGAAAAACTTGAAACTTAGCATCCCCAGTAAGAAGCTAGCTGGGTTATTCATTGGGCCATTCCCCATCATTAAAATCATCAATCCAAACGCAGTTACCCTTCGTCTACCAGACTCAATGAAGATCCACTCGACCTTTCATGTGTCCCTTCTCAAACCCTACATTCCTATGAGGAATCAAGACGTTGTATTACCCCCACCGTCTGCAGCTCCATCTTCTGAAGAATTTGATGTAGCATCAATCATGGATTCTAGGTTCCACAAAGGGAAGTTACAATACCTCGTCAGATGGCTTGGTTATTCCTCTGATGAGGACTCTTGGGAACCCTCTGATCAAGTGCATGCTCCTCGGAAGGTCTCTCTGTTCCACCGGCGGCATCCGGATCGTCCAGGTCCTTGACGTTGATTGTCTTCCCTGGGGTGGGGACATGTCAGGAATCTGCTCAGTTCCTTCCATCTATGACATCAGCCTCACTCTGAATCAATAAATCTAACCTACGCCCTGTTCCTAGTGCTTAGTAATTGTTTAGACTTCATGTTCAGCAGTCTATATACCCTGAGCTCTCTACAGTTAAATCCTAACGAATCTTGATTTCAGCAACTATTTTGGATAAGTACCTACGGTACATCAACAGGAACTTTCTCATCCTATCATTACAACTCTATGTGATCAGTTTTCACTAAAATATCCGCTGACCAATTTCGTCTCCTTTCACCTCTTGGGTACTGCATCAGGAGTATAACCAATATCACATACCGGCAAACTTCCTAATCTTCATCAAACTTATTGTGGATTACAAACTTACCGCTACAGCCTGTTTGGAGATCTACAAACTTTCCGTATCAAGCGAGGAGCGGCGTGTGACGTCACCTGTCACTCTTGCCTAACACTGTCGGCTCACGCCCACTTGCCTCCGCTCTATCTGGAAACTGCAGCCGCTGCATAAGGAGACTTCAGCGTTACTCGCTGCTGAGATATTTGGTCATAATCGATCCTCACACTCAAAACCAGTATTCCTGAAATACTCCTCACTGTGAGTCTAGTGTATAGCAAAGGGAAACTTCCCCTGTCAGGCAGAGACTGTTTCACCTTATACTCGTATTACATCCTCAAGAGTTATCTGATATCCTAGCCTAACTCTCACTTCGCCTCTAAGAGTAACATAGCACCATTACTAAGCACTGCTCTCAAATAAGCTCTCATAGTAGATTGAATAACAATATTATATCAATCTGACTCTCAATTGAAAATACTTCACTCAGGATTATAGCTATTGATTTTCAATATTAATAGTTAATTCTTTGAGTGGTACAAACAACCTTAAATCTACAGCTGTGATTTGTATTACGTTACTGAATAGAAACAACTCAGGGTTGGGAATAAATCCTGACACTATGTTGTTAGTACACTTTCTATTAATCTAATGGCTATGTTGTCAGTGCACTGTCTAACAATCTAATGGCTATGTTGTTAGTGCACTGTCTAACAATCTAATGGCTATGTTGTTAGTGCACTGTTCAAGCATCTGATGGGTATGTTGTTAGTGCACTGTCCAAGAATCTGATGGGTTGTGACGTGCTGGTGCTCTATCATATTGGCAACACAGAGGGTTGCATGCGCGGTGAGAATTTGCGATCAGACAGCTGACGAAACGTCACTTCCATTTGCTTTTCTGATATGTTTGCTAGTCTGATAGAACACTGGGTTTTAAATCTTTAATAGCTGAAAATACTTCCTAATTCGAAATATCTGCATTTAGTTCATCTAGGTCCGTTTGAGTGATAAATTTTAATTGCGTCTCAGATAAAAAAAAAACAAAAAACTACTTAGTAGTGAATCAACTTTTTGGGAGTGTATAACTTTATGACCATTATATAATGCACCATAATATTGAGCAAATATTTCTTTAGAGTGAGACATTAGGGACCCACCTAGTTTTTGTATTGCTGGGATGGAGATAGGAAGATAACTCATCAAAAAAGGATCATATGTCCATGATTTAAATGATTGAGTGTTAAGAAGACCCTCTAAATCTAGTTTTACTATTGAGTGATCTGACTACACACAGGTATGTACAGTATTGTGGACAAGATCTGAATCTGAATCATAACTTGACTCAGATATAAAACAGTTTAGAGTAGCTTTATGGGCTGCTGAATAGAAATTATAGTCAGTAATAGAACCATACAGTGCTCCCATGAATCTAAGACTCTATGAGCTAATTTACACTGATTTTTTCTAATGAGTAGTAGACTTTTTCAGACAGATTTCAAATTGTATTTGAATTTGGAAAACTCCTAGTATAATGTGACAGCCATCATCAAATCACACACTCATACAGTGTGAACTTTTGCACATGCTCAGTAGTTCAGTAGTAGCTGGTGCCTCAGAAAGTGTGCATAATTTTTAGTGTCTCTTTAAGTGCTGATCTATAGTATGGATTTTTTAAAAATTCAATACAGTATTACAATTGCAGCTAATAAAACCATGCAGCAGAGAGTGACAGATGGTGTCACTTTGGGCACTTGTGCCATAGGTTTGCCATCCCTGGCCTAAACTAAACTACAGCACTGCTGTAATTTGTATACAAAGATTCTACAGGGCCGAATTATCATTGTCTGGTGGACATGATACGCTGTATTGTATCATGTCCGCCAGTGATCACTGAACGCTGTCGGCATTTAACATGGCACAAGCAGTTCTAGTGAACTGCTTATGCAATGCTGCCCCCTGCATATTTGCGGCCAATCCGCCGCTAGCAGGGGGTGTCAATCAGCCCTATCGTATAGGATCGGACGGATTGATGTCCACATTCTCAGAGGCAGCGGACCAGTTAAAGAGCAGCAGTCTTAAGACCGCTGCTTCATACTTGCTGTCTCAGGCGAGCCTGAAGGCTCACGCAGAAACAGGGGCATCAGGGGCCGTTCGGCACTTGATAAATCGGCCCCTAATTGTCCAAAGCATGAAAACTCTTACAACTTCAGAGGTGAATTCTAGACTAGTCAACAACATCTCCTATAATGTTTAGTGCAAATCACATCTGCATTGAAATAAAGGGTTGGTATTTACACTGAAGTTTTGATTCTTCATCTTGACAACCAAAAAATAATTTATTTAAATCTTACTTAATTTCCTTATCTAACATTATGGTAAATAGGAGATAGCTACTGCAGTCACATGTTGGAGCCTGTAACATAACCTGTCAGACTCCATAATTGTTAAATGATTTATGGACTTAAGCCATTAATGCTTTCTATCTTTGTTCAACTTTTTATATGTGCTGGGAATATGTCAGTTTACAATGTGCGCTGACACTCAAAAGTGATGAAACAGTAATCAGAGTTGGATATAGTAGTGAATCTTCATTCCTGCCCTAATGTTGTGAAACTTGCTGTTATTTTATAAGTAAATAATAGAAGTTCAGTCACACTTCTCTGTCCGACTTCTCGGTATAATCGCCTGAACATATCTATGTAACAAAGAAAATATTTTACTCAGTAGCCAGATTCAGTTCTAAAAGGATGTTGAAGGGCCATAACCCCCAAAAAAATATTTTATAATTCATAAAGAGTTTAATTTAAAAAAATCCCAATTTACTTATATTTTCAAATTTACTTTGTTCTTATGTGTTATACATACAAATGTTATAAATTTGCAAGAACAGTAGGTGGCAGCAGTGTTTCCTGTCATGTACTGCTCCAGAAATGTGTACGCTACCTCTCTATATATCTCCTTAATAAAGAAGAACAATTTGATTATATAAGTAAATTGAAAACTTTTTTGAAATTGTATGCTCTGTCTGAATCATGGAAGAAAATTTGGGGTTTCATGTCCCTTTAAACATCCAATCAGGATGCTAGTCCCGGGACTTGCAAAGGAGTGTGCATGTGGCATATGCAGACACAGTCACTTTTTTCCATCCTCAGTTTAAGGCAGTTTACTATGAAATCTTGTTAAATTTCTGTGAAATCCAATAAGATTACAGTAAAGCAAAGTGTGAACTCAGGAGTTGGTTGGCTGTTGTTTTTCCATCATGCAGATAACAGTGGCAATAGTGGCTGCGGATCCCACAGCACTTACTCTGGTGAGTTAAAATATCTCTTTTTTTACACATTTTTTTACACATGTTTATGTGATATTTTCTTATCAGCTTTTTACAGTTATGCTGCATCCCTTTCAAGTGATCTAGCATAGGGGTATTATGTCCTTTTAATAAAAACATATCTTGTAACTAATCTACACCCTCTGTATGTAGATTTGGAGTAATCATATACAAAAATGATAACTTTATTAAAAATAAATAAAGAACAATTCAAAAGACAGGAAAGCTCAAACTCTGGTCTAAACAGCCCAGCTCCTGCCTTTCCTAATCCCTGACCTTAGATCACCCCTAGACTAGTGTTTCTCAACCATGGTCCTCAAGTACCCCCACCTGGCCAGATTTTTATTATAGCTGAACTAGAGCACAGGTGAAATAATCAGCTGATGGGTGAGAGCAGGTTAGTAGCCATGGTTACCGATCAGCTGATTATTTCACCTGTGCTCTAGTTCAGATATAATGGCCTGTACTTGGGGGTAATTGAGGACTGCAGTTGAGAAACACTGATCTAGACAGTCCTGAGACTCATGATCCAAGCAAAAAGGAACTGCATTTTGGACAATAATAATAATAATGTTAAGTGACCTTCCAATGAACGATAATATAATAAAAATGATCAAAATGTAAGCAAGGGGTGTTTACTAAACCTAAGCCCTCTGTCTGCACTGAAATCCATCTGGTAGTTCTATGTATATCCAGAGAGTGGGAGACATTTATAGATGTAACCTTTAGCTAAGATTCTGTGTGTAATTTAAGAATAATGCTGATCTGTTCAGTTTGTGCCTATTTTCCCATCCCCGCTGTATATTTATGATGTTTATAAGTCAAAATGATAAGGAGGAACTTGATAAGGTAAGATAAAGTAAATACAGTTAATGACATACCATTCTCTAAAAGGGACATGAAAAACATTTTTTATTTTTTTTTTGCTCCTAAAAGTATTTAAAAATGTGTTTTAATTGGTATTTATGAACTGAATTACCCTTTTTTTTTTACTTTTAAGTTTTTTTAGACTTGTTTCTACAGCTGAGGGTACACTACTGAGGGTATTTTGCTGATATATGTCCCTAGCTGACCACAGTAAAGGAGGTATGCTATTCAGGAGGTTTTTCAAGGGGTGTGTCCCAGGCTTGCAAATTAATTTAAAAAAAAAATACATATTTAAAGCTTTATTTTTCAATGTAGTGATTAATTTATAATGCATAAATAAAAATAATTTAATATATTGTTTGGAAAAACAGGTGGAAAATGAAAATGACTTCTTGTTGATAGTCCAGAAAAACTAAATAATGAGATTTCTACAACTGGCTTCAGGAATGGGAAATTTAAGGAACCCTTAGTTTTTTTTTATTACTAGGACTTTTTTTTTTTTCTATTATATTATTAATTTTGGGGTTAGTAGTCGGGCATTATTTGTTTGGGGGTTATCAAAAGTGGGGGTTGTTCCATCAGCTATTGACCATTAATACAACAGGATTCACTTCGCACAAATGCATTTGCTAATTTTATATATATATATATATATATATATATATATATATATATATACATATATACATATAACACACAGAGAAAACCCAGCACTCACTTACAAGCTCTCAGCTAAGATTTAAAAGCAAAAATGTTAAGGTTAGTCACTGCATCTGGCCAAATGGGACAAGCTCAGGTACCACGTCAAGGTCCTTTCCAATACCTGAGACCCTAAAACAGCCACACAATGCAAGCTTTCAAATCCAAACAAACTGAAAACAAGGGAAGGGTGCACAGGAATATGTAACCACCCTAGACATATACAAAACACGGAAGGGAACTGCACTCTCATACCGGACCGGGTACACATCCCATGACCCTGCAACATGCTCAGCCCTGGGTGCCACTGGCACTCACAGGAAGCTGTGCTGTCCCCAGAGCCACAAGCAGTTAACCCCAGACAGGTCTGGGTGCAAGAACCATAGGGAGAATTACAAAACAAATTAATACAACACACAGAGAAAACCCAGCACTCACTTACAAGCTCTCAGCTAAGATTTAAAAGCAAAAATGGAAAGGTTAGTCACCGCATCTGGCCAAATGGGACAAGCTCAGGTACCACGTCAAGGTCCTTTCCAATACCTGAGACCCTAAAACAGCCACACAATGCAAGCTTTCAAATCCAAACAAACTGAAAACAAGGGAAGGGTGCACAGGAATATGTAACCACCCTAGACATATACAAAACACGGAAGGGAACTGCACTCTCATACCGGACCGGGTACACATCCCATGACCCTGCAACATGCTCAGCCCTGGGTGCCACTGGCACTCACAGGAAGCTGTGCTGTCCCCAGAGCCACAAGCAGTTAACCCCAGACAGGTCTGGGTGCAAGAACCATAGGGAGAATTACAAAACAAATTAATACAACACACAGAGAAAACCCAGCACTCACTTACAAGCTCTCAGCTAAGATTTAAAAGCAAAAATGGAAAGGTTAGTCACCGCATTTGGCCAAATGGGACAAGCTCAGGTACCACGTCAAGGTCCTTTCCAATACCTGAGACCCTAAAACAGCCACACAATGCAAGCTTTCAAATCCAAACAAACTGAAAATAAGGGAAGGGTGCACAGGAATATGTAACCACCCTAGACATATACAAAACACGGAAGGGAACTGCACTCTCATACCGGACCGGGTACACATCCCATGACCCTGCAACATGCTCAGCCCTGGGTGCCACTGGCACTCACAGGAAGCTGTGCTGTCCCCAGAGCCACAAGCAGTTAACCACAGACAGGTCTGGGTGCAAGAACCATAGGGAGAATTACAAAACAAATTAATACAACACACAGAGAAAACCCAGCACTCACTTACAAGCTCTCAGCTAAGATTTAAAAGCAAAAATGGAAAGGTTAGTCACCGCATCTGGCCAAATGGGACAAGCTCAGGTACCACGTCAACGTCCTTTCCAATACCTGAGACCCTAAAACAGCTACACAATGCAAGCTTTCAAATCCAAACAAACTGAAAACAAGGGAAGGGTGCACAGGAATATGTAACCACCCTAGACATAGCTTGCATTGTGTGGCTGTTTTAGGGTCTCAGGTATTCCCCTACATGCGGTGACTAACCTTTCCATTTTTGCTTTTAAATCTTAGCTGAGAGCTTGTAAGTGAGTGCTGGGTTTTCTCTGTGTGTTGTATTAATTTGTTTTGTAATTCTCCCTATGGTTCTTGCACCCAGACCTGTCTGGGGTTAACTGCTTGTGGCTCTGGGGACAGCACAGCTTATCTAATTTGTTTCATTCTCTTGGTATCATTTGTTGAAGGAGCAGCAATGCACTTCTGATTTCTAACAGAACACATGGGTGAGCCAATGACAATCAGTATATATATGTAGCCACCAATCAGCAGCTAGAACCTAGGTTCTTTGCTGCTCCTGAGCTTTCCTAGATAAACCTTTCAGCAAAGGATACCAAGAGAAGGAAGCAAATTAAACAATAGAAGTAAATTGGAAAGTTGTTTAAAATTTTATTCTCTATCTGAATCAATAAATAAAATGTTTGGCTTTCATGTCCCTTTAACATGTTTAGTGCCCTTTATTATGCATTATAGAAAAACATAATTTATGTAAGAACTTACCTGATAAATTCATTTCTTTCATATTAGCAAGAGTCCATGAGCTAGTGACGTATGGGATATACATTCCTACCAGGAGGGGCAAAGTTTCCCAAACCTTAAAATGCCTATAAATACACCCCTCACCACACCCACAATTCAGTTTAACGAATAGCCAAGAAGTGGGGTGATAAGAAAAAAGTGCGAAAGCATATAAAATAAGGAATTGGAATAATTGTGCTTTATACAAAATCATAACCACCACAAAAAAAGGGCGGGCCTCATGGACTCTTGCTAATATGAAAGAAATGAATTTATCAGGTAAGTTCTTACATAAATTATGTTTTCTTTCATGTAATTAGCAAGAGTCCATGAGCTAGTGACGTATGGGATAATGACTACCCAAGAAGTGGATCTTTCCACACAAGAGTCACTAGAGAGGGAGGGATAAAATAAAGACAGCCAATTCCTGCTGAAAATAATCCACACCCAAAATAAAGTTTAATGAAAAACATAAGCAGAAGATTCAAACTGAAACCGCTGCCTGAAGTACTTTTCTACCAAAAACTGCTTCAGAAGAAGAAAATACATCAAAATGGTAGAATTTAGTAAAAGTATGCAAAGAGGACCAAGTCGCTGCTTTGCAGATCTGGTCAACCGAAGCTTCATTCCTAAACGCCCAGGAAGTAGAAACTGACCTAGTAGAATGAGCTGTAATTCTCTGAGGCGGAGTTTTACCCGACTCAACATAGGCAAGATGAATTAAAGATTTCAACCAAGATGCCAAAGAAATGGCAGAAGCTTTCTGGCCTTTTCTAGAACCGGAAAAAATAACAAATAGACTAGAAGTCTTACGAAAAGATTTCGTAGCTTCAACATAATATTTCAAAGCTCTAACAACATCCAAAGAATGCAACGATTTCTCCTTAGAATTCTTAGGATTAGGACATAATGAAGGAACCACAATTTCTCTACTAATGTTGTTGGAATTCACAACTTTAGGTAAAAATTCAAAAGAAGTTCGCAACACCGCCTTATCCTGATGAAAAATCAGAAAAGGAGACTCACAAGAAAGAGCAGATAATTCAGAAACTCTTCTGGCAGAAGAGATGGCCAAAAGGAACAAAAAACTTTCCAAGAAAGTAATTTAATATCCAATGAATGCATAGGTTCAAATGGAGGAGCTTGAAGAGCCCCCAGAACCAAATTCAAACTCCAAGGAGGAGAAATTGACTTAATGACAGGCTTTATACGAACCAAAGCTTGTACAAAACAATGAATATCAGGAAGAATAGCAATCTTTCTGTGAAAAAGAACAGAAAGAGCAGAGATTTGACCTTTCAAGGAACTTGCGGACAAACCCTTATCTAAACCATCCTGAAGAATACTGTAATATTCTCGGTATTCTAAAAGAATGCCAAGAAAAATGATGAGAAAGACACCAAGAAATATAAGTCTTCCAGACTCTATAATATATCTCTCTGGATACAGATGTACGAGCCTGTAACATAGTATTAATCACAGAGTCAGAGAAACCTCTTTGACCAAGAATCAAGCGTTCAATCGCCATACCTTTAAATTTAAGGATTTCAGATCCTGATGGAAAAAAAGGACCTTGAGACAAAAGGTCTGGTCTTAACGGAAAAGTCCACGGTTGGCAAGAGGCCATCCGGACAAGATCCGCATACCAAAACCTGTAAGGCCATGCCGGAGCTACCAGCAGAACAAACGAGCATTCCTTCAGAATCTTGGAGGTTACTCTTGGAAGAAGAACTAGAGGCGGAAAGATATAGGGAGGATGATACTTCCAAGGAAGTGATAATGCATCCACTGCCTCCGCCTGAGGATCCCGGGATCTGGACAGATACCTGGGAAGTTTCTTGTTTAGATGAGAAGCCATCAGATCTATTTCTGGAAGTTCCTACATTTGAACAATCTGAAGAAATACCTCTGGGTGAAGAGACCATTCACCCGGATGCAACGTTTGACGACTGAGATAATCCGCTTTCCAATTGTCCATACCTGGGATATGAACCGCAGAGATTAGACAGGAGCTGGATTCCGCCCAAACCAAAATTCGAGATACTTCTTTCATAGCCAGAGGACTGTGAGTCCCTCCTTGATGATTGATGTATGCCACAGTTGTGACATTGTCTATCTGAAAACAAATGAACAACTCTCTCTTCAGAAGAGGCCAAGACTGAAGAGCTCTGAAAATTGCACGGAGTTCCAAAATATTGATCGGAAATCTCACCTCCTGAGATTCCCAAACCCCTTGTGCCGTCAGATACCCCCACACAGCTCCCCAACCTGTAAGACTTGCATCTGTTGAGATTATAGTCCAGGTCGGAAGAACAAAGAAGCCCCCTGAACTAAACGATGGTGATCTGTCCACCATGTCAGAGAGTGTTGTAAAATCGGTTTAAAGATATTAATTGAGATATCTTTGAGTAATCCCTGCACCATTGGTTCAGCATACAGAGCTGAAGAGGTCGCATGTGAAAACGAGCAAAGGAGATCGCATCTGATGCGGCAGTCCTAAGACCCAACATTTCCATGCATAAGGCTACCAAAGGGAATGATTGTGACTGAAGGTTTTGACAAGCTGATATCAATGTTAAACTTCTCTTGTCTGACAAGGACAGAGTCATAGACACTGAATTTATCTAGAAACCTAAAAAGGTTACCCTTGTCTGAGGAATCAATGAACTGATTGGTAAATTGATCCTCCAACCATGAACTTGAAGAAACAACACAAGTCGATTCGTATGAGATTCTTCGAAAATGAGAAGACTGAGCAAATACCAAGATATCGTCCAAATAAGGAAATACCAAAACCCTATTCTCTGATTACAGAAAGAAGGGCACCGAGAACCTTTGAAAAAAATTCTTGGAACTGAGGCTAAGCCAAACGGTAGAGCCACAAAACTGGTAATGGCACAAACTTACTTCACCACCTCCATCGGAGGCAAAGTTTGTAAAACTGAATTGTGGGTGTGGTGAGGGGTGTATTTATAGGCATTTTAAGGTTTGGGAAACTTTGCCCCTCCTGGTAGGAATGTATATCCCATACGTCACTAGCTCATGGACTCTTGCTAATTACATGAAAGAAATGCTTGTTTTCCATGTCCTTTTAATAAGAAACATTTACTATCTGGCATTATGCTATAGGGCTAAGCTATCAGGAAATTCTGACAACAGTTCCTAAAACAAGGCTACCTATATTATATGGGCACTAATGTCATACCCTATTAAAAAATTAATTTCACTCAACCACAATTTAGAGGCATAGTGTACCCTAAATTGTTCTAAGTTGTTAAAAGGGGGTTAGGAGAGATGAGTAATAAAATTTTAACTCTTAATTGTTCTAAGTATAGCGCTTTGTATACAGACAGATA
This sequence comes from Bombina bombina, assembly GCF_027579735.1. Lineage (NCBI taxonomy): Eukaryota > Metazoa > Chordata > Amphibia > Anura > Bombinatoridae > Bombina > Bombina bombina. The sequence continues at coordinate 992,610,554 of NC_069500.1, forward strand.
TAAGATCAGGAAGCATTTGTGTGTACAGAAAGTGATACAATAAGGAGATCTGATTTCCCTACAAGTTTAACCCATTGTAATGGGTTGTGGTTTCAAAGATCAAAACCAGGTATTTAATGTACACAAATAAACATTTTATATTCTTCAGCTGGTATAACAAGTCACTGGAAACACATTAAGGGAGAACAATTTTAATAGTGCATAGTCCCTTTAATCCTAATATATATATACTTATTTATATATATATATATATATATATATATATATATATATATATATATATATATATATACAGGGAGTGCAGAATTATTAGGCAAATGAGTATTTTGACCACATCATCCTCTTTATGCATGTTGTCTTACTCCAAGCTGTATAGGCTCGAAAGCCTACTACCAATTAAGCATATTAGGTGATGTGCATCTCTGTAATGAGAAGGGGTGTGGTCTAATGACATCAACACCCTATATCAGGTGTGCATAATTATTAGGCAACTTCCTTTCCTTTGGCAAAATGGGTCAAAAGAAGGACTTGACAGGCTCAGAAAAGTCAAAAATAGTGAGGTATCTTGCAGAGGGATGCAGCACTCTTAAAATTGCAAAGCTTCTGAAGCGTGATCATCGAACAATCAAGCGTTTCATTCAAAATAGTCAACAGGGTCGCAAGAAGCGTGTGGAAAAACCAAGGCGCAAAATAACTGCCCATGAACTGAGAAAAGTCAAGCGTGCAGTTGCCAAGATGCCACTTGCCACCAGTTTGGGCATATTTCAGAGCTGCAACATCACTGGAGTGCCCAAAAGCACAAGGTGTGCAATACTCAGAGACATGGCCAAGGTAAGAAAGGCTGAAAGACGACCACCACTGAACAAGACACACAAGCTGAAACGTCAAGACTGGGCCAAGAAATATCTCAAGACTGATTTTTCTAAGGTTTTATGGACTGATGAAATGAGAGTGAGTCTTGATGGGCCAGATGGATGGGCCCGTGGCTGGATTGGTAAAGGGCAGAGAGCTCCAGTTCCGACTCAGACGCCAGCAAGGTGGAGGTGGAGTACTGGTTTGGGCTGGTGTCATCAAAGATGAGCTTGTGGGGCCTTTTCGGGTTGAGGATGGAGTCAAGCTCAACTCCCAGTCCTACTGCCAGTTTCTGGAAGACACCTTCTTCAAGCAGTGGTACAGGAAGAAGTCTGCATCCTTCAAGAAAAACATGATTTTCATGCAGGACAATGCTCCATCACACGCGTCCAAGTACTCCACAGCGTGGCTGGCAAGAAAGGGTATAAAAGAAGAAAATCTAATGACATGGCCTCCTTGTTCACCTGATCTGAACCCCATTGAGAACCTGTGGTCCATCATCAAATGTGAGATTTACAAGGAGGGAAAACAGTACACCTCTCTGAACAGTGTCTGGGAGGCTGTGGTTGCTGCTGCACGCAATGTTGATGGTGAACAGATCAAAACACTGACAGAATCCATGGATGGCAGGCTTTTGAGTGTCCTTGCAAAGAAAGGTGGCTATATTGGTCACTGATTTGTTTTTGTTTTGTTTTTGAATGTCAGAAATGTATATTTGTGAATGTTGAGATGTTATATTGGTTTCACTGGTAAATATAAATATTTGAAATGGGTATATATTTGTTTTTTGTTAAGTTGCCTAATAATTATGCACAGTAATAGTCACCTGCACACACAGATATCCCCCTAAAATAGCTAAAACTAAAAACAAACTAAAAACTACTTCCAAAACTATTCAGCTTTGATATTAATTAGTTTTTTGGGTTCATTGAGAACATGGTTGTTGTTCAATAATAAAATTAATCCTCAAAAATACAACTTGCCTAATAATTCTGCACTCCCTGTATATATATATATATATATATATATATATATATATATATATATATATATATATATATATATATATATATATATATATATATATATATATATATATATATATATGTGTGTGTATATATATATATATATATATATATATTTATATAGTTCCAGAAGTCTGTGGCCTCTTAAGGCTCATCAGTTCCTTGTAGTGGTCTGAATTATCTGATGGTTCCTCCTCTCTTTATAGAATTTTATTTTCAGACTATGAGTACATTTTCTATGTAACTTTTTTGTTGACCTGTTTTTTTTTATTTTGAAACAAGAGATGTTACATGTTTGGAGTTGTCCCCTTGATATTTGTTCTTCCATTTGTTTCTATATTTCTAAAGATTAACTTCATGATTCAGATAGAGCATACAATATAAAACAAAATATAAAAAGAAAACAACTTCTAATTTACTTCCTTTATCAAATGTACCTTGTACTGTTGGTATCCTTTATTGAAAAGCAGGTTGGTAGGCTTCCTTCTAAAAAAAATTCTGTGTCTCCTCTGTGCATATCTCCCAACATTTATGGTTAGTATTTGAGACTCAGTAGGTTGATGGGGCTGTTGACGTTTTGTGTGTAGGGCCATGGCAGAAGGGGCGGGATCATGTGTGGCTAGTGAGCAGGATTACGGGCATGTCTGGCTATGTCTGCATGGTTTGAGGGCATATCTGGGTGGTATATGGGTTTGTCTAAAGGAAATTCTACAAATAGTGACATATGACTCTCTCAGAGGGACAGTGGGGAAAAAGCTCAGAATTAGGGACTGTCCCTCTTAAATTAGGGACAGCTGGGAGGCTATTGTTTTGCTGGTGACTAAGGAGCAGTTGTTGAAGGGTGTAGCAAAACATTACTTTAGAGATGGCTCATGATAAAGTTTCCATCTTCCTCTTTGCTAGTATAATGACTTCCCATCAAACCACAGCAGGCAATTTGAGTTCTTGCCATGGAGTGATTAAAAAAAAGCATGCCAACATTTTGAGGTAGATATACTATACATAACAAACATTTTAACAGCTATGGATGTAAAACCAATGCACACTTGCTGATAACAACAATTTATAATAATACGTTTACAAACTAGTGAATAAGAGAAATCATGCCAATACATGATACATGGTACCAAGCATAAGTGTTATTCAATTACACATTTCTAATTTTGTTAGTTCTTCATAATCCTATTGATACATTTTCTTCTGGACAGGTTCCAAGGTCTCTTAGTTGGGTAATCAATGTGGTTTAACTAAGCTAAGCGAGCCACAAGTAATAATAAACACTATGAACGATAATTAACAGAAATACAAAATAAAATATACTAAACACGTTTTTTGTTTATATTTTATATTATAGCTACACAGTGTTGCAATAAGAACTGTAGTCACTTATCTTCTATGTAATCTTTGGGGTTCTTGGCTTCTAGATTGTCCTATAGGAATACATGTTAAATAGGAAAACCCCTCTTTCAAATGAGTTGATAATTTGTTACAATGTTCTCATTGTTTAACTTGATTAATCTGAATTTAAAAGGACAGTATACTCAAAATTGTGTTCCTCATAAAATGTTTGTGCTTTACATTTTTTTTTAAATTATGTATTATTAAATAGTGTATACATTTTACCTACTTTAACTGTAATTTAGCTCTGAAAATGGTAGTGTTTAAATTCTCTCTAGAGAGGCTGGAGTGTATTCTGTGGTATGCAAATCCTTATTCCCCTACTTGATGAACAGTAATTTGCTGATATGTGCAGGAGATTGTTGATATATGTCCCTAGCTGACCACAGTAATGGAAGTATGCTATTCAGGAGGTGTCCAAGGCTTGCAAATTTATTTATTTAAAAAAAGGCATATTTAAAAGCTTTATTTTTTCAATTTAGTGATTAATTTATGATGCATAAATAAAAAAAAAATATGATATATTGTTTGGAAAAACAGGTGGGAAATGAAAATGACTTCTTGTTGATAGTCCAGAGAAGCTAAATAATGAGGATTCTATAATTGGCTTCAGGTATGGAAAATTTAAGGAACCCTTAGTTTTTTATTTATTACATTAGGACTTTTTTAAATTATATTATTAATTTAGGGGTTAGTAGTCAGGCAGTATTTGTTTAACACATGAATGGGAGTTATCAAAAGTGGGGATGCATAGGATGGATTCGATTTGATGGTGTGTTTGCCTTTAGGGAGATGATCATATAGAGGGAGCTTTACTAGTGAAGGGATCATGCTCAGTGGTATTTTGCACACATGAGGGGATCTGGGTGAGTCCTTCCTTGTGACAGGGTTGCAGTTAGGGCTAATAGTGCTTGGACATGTTTGTGGTTAAAGGGACATGAAAACCTAACATTTTCTTTCATAATTCAGAGCATGCAACTTTTCAATTTACTTATTTTATCATTTTTCAATTTATTTTCTTGGCATCTTTTGTTGAAGGATACTTGGAGCTAGCTGAACATATTGGGTGAGACAATAAGAAGAGGCAAATATGTGCAGCCACCAATTAGTAGCTAACTCTCAACAGTGCTTTGCTGCTCCTGACACTACCTAGGTACGCTCTTGACCGATGGATATTAAGATAGACAAAGATAATTAGGTAATAAAAGTAAATTGGAAAGTTGTTTAAAATTGCATGCTCTCTCTGAATAATTAAAGGGACAGTAAAGTCAAAATTAAATGCATGTAATTATAAACAACTTTCCAAATTACTTATATTATCAATTTTGTTTGTGCTCTTGGTATCCTTTGTTGAAAAGTAGGTTTAGGAATGTTCATGTGTCTTTATCAGTCTATGGCAGCGGTGTTTGCAACTATGTATAAAATTGCTGTAAATGGTGTTGCTAACATTGCTGCCAGATGGCTAAAGACACATACACACTACTGAGCTTTCACCTAGGAGTACTAGGACACCTAGAATACCAAGAGAACTAAGCAAACTTGATGATAGAAGTCAATAGACAATCATGCTCTATCAATCAATCCATTTAAGTTTAATTCTGAATTTACTGTCCATTTAAGGTTATTTGCTGTAGTGGAACTGAGTCAGCTGCAGTTAGCATTTAGTTATGGCCGTTAAGGTTTAATTGCAATTACGTAGGTGGAGTTAGGATGTAATGGTTGTAACAAGGGTTAGTGTCTCCAGTGGGTAGGATTTAGTTCCTTTGGAGTTCCTAAGAAGATGCAGCCGTTGATGGTGGGTCAATGTGATTGCAGCTAACCAGTCTTGTTTTGTTTTGCTCGGGAACACAATATGAAGTTGCCGCTAAATCAGTTCTTAAATTAATTCAATTAGATTTGAAACATTTATTAAAGAAAATGTACTGTACATGCAATAAAACCTGTCTAACATATAAATAAAATATTTTCATAAGTCTCAGTAAAAAATCTCCTTAGATAGTCTTTATAATAGTACCCAAAGATATCTCTCTTCACCAACTTATAATTAAGTATTGCTGTTTAACATAAACTCTCAGGCCTCTATTTAACAAAGTCTGGCGGACCTAATCCGACAGTGCGGATCAGGTCCGCCAGACCTCGCTGAATGCGGAGAGCAATACGCTCTCCGTATTCAGCATTGCACCAGCAGCTCACAAGAGCTGCTGGTGCAACGCCGCCCCCTGCAGACTTGCGGCTAATGGCCCGCCAGCAGGGAGGTTTCACTGAGTACGATCGGGTTGAATTCCGGCGATGTGTGTCCGCCTGTTGAGAGCAGCGGACAGGGTTATGGAGTAGCGGTCTTTGTGACCGCTGCTTCATAACTGCTGTTTCTGGCGAGCCTAAAGACTCGCCAGAAACATGGGCCCAGAAGCTCACTACGGAGCTTGTTAAATGGGTGCCATAGACTTTATCTAGTGTCCTCAAGAAACAAAGTTTTTAAATCCACTCTAAGAAAACATATTTGATAGTGTAATCCTTTTTCTTATCAATCATATCTCCCCATTTATCTGCTGTCTCTCTTTGTGAGTCCCTTCACTGGCTCCCCAATCACAGCAAAATTAATTTCAAAATTCTCACCCTTTCATTTTCTACTATCCGCTTCTCCCATGCTAGACTGCAGAACTTCTCTCATGCGGCACCAACCCACTGTAAAGCACTTCCTCGAGTTGTCCAACTTTCTCCTGATCTGTCCTCCTTTACATGCTCACTAAAGACATTTTTGTTCAAGGAAGTCTACCATCCAACTCAGTAATTAATTCAACTTACCTAATAATTGTCTTCTTTGAATACTGTACTAACATCATTCTCATTCTCACCCTTGCAGTCCCCTCCACCGGTTTCTCACCTTCCTACCCTTCTAGATTGTAAATTCCCATGGAAATAATGCCCTTCCATTCCTCCTGTATTTGTTTGATAGTTGTACATTAATGTCTTGTACCCATAGACAGCCCTGCAGAATTTGGTGGCACTTTACAGTATAAATAAAGTATAATAATAATAATAATAATAAAATCTACTTCCCTCAATGTTCACCTTTAAGCTTTGAGTAGTGGACTTTATCCCTTATGACATTGCTCCATGGGGTATGTCAAACTTGAGCAGTCCTGATTTTGTCAATTTCAAATGGAGGATTTGGTGATTGTTTTAAGTGTATCATACAATAGTAGTTCCAATCCTGTCTCCTCCGCTCCTAGCTTGTGAACACCCATGCTCCACAGGACAATATTTTATCAGGAATATAAAATAATATATTGTACAGTTCAAATGTTCACCTTCCCTACACCTCTTTAGATGAGGCTCTTCAGAAAATAAACTGTATTTTATTCTGGAGTATAAATTCAATGACTTTCACCCATTAGGGCTTTATCGAGATACTCTATACTGAACACCGCTCAAGTTAAATCAATAGCACTCTTATTCTTGCTCTCATATTACAAGTTGAAAGTAATAAGTTATTGATCAAGCGAAAGCCTTAGATGCACTAACATCAAGTCAGAAAACACGGCTGCACTAACTCCCTCTCCCAATAGGCTTCTATGTGGCCAGCTTCAAAACCCTGTTCTGGCTTTTACTCACACGCTAACCTGAAGGTACACTAAGCCAAGTGCACTAAAGTCAAAGGTGCATTGTAAAATATCTGAAATAGCATTGTTCTTCACTTAGAAGAAAATATTGTATATATATATATATATATATATATATATATATATATATATATATATATATATATATATATATATAGAGAGAGAGAGAGAGAGAGAATATTGTGTATATATATATATATATATATATATATATATAGAGAGAGAGAGAGAGAGAGAGAGTGAGAGAGTATATTGTGTGTGTGTATATATATATATTTATATATATATATATATATATATATATATATATATATATATATATATATATATATATATATATATATATATATATATATATATATATAGAGAGAGAGAGAGAGAGAGAGAGAGAGAGAGTGAGAGAGTATATTGTGTGTGTATGTATATATAAATATATATATATATATATATATATATATATATATATAGAGAGAGAGAGAGAGAGAGAGAGAGAGAAAGAGAGAGAGAGAGAGAGAGTATATTGTGTGTGTGTATATATATATATATATATATATATATATAGAGAGAGAGAGAGAGAGAGAGAGAGAGAGAGAGAGAGAGTATATTGTGTGTGTGTATGTATGTATATATATATATATATATATATATATATATAGAAAGAGAGAGAGAGAGTATATTGTGTGTGCATGTATATATATATATTTATATATGTATGTATATATGTGTGTGTGTGTAATGATATTTAAATTATTAATATTTAAAAAAACAAAGTGTTAACATTGTTTTAAAGGTATATGACAACGTGTTTGATAGGGAAGGGCTCAAAGATATATATACAGTATATATATATATATATATATATATATATATATATATATATATATAAATACTGTGTAATATGTGTGCACATACATATATACACACATATAAAGCATATATACATATCTGAGCCCTTCCCAGTCCAACACTGGGAAGTCATATAACATATAACATATGTCATATAACATATGCACTTAAAACACTTTTTATACATTTATTTAAAAAATAAACTTTTTTTTACCTTTAATATGTATATGTGTGTGTGTTTGCATATATGCTATCCATTGAAAGTGTAAAGTGCGCTAAAGGGATGTTGGGTGCGCTAAACAGTCTCTGGTAATTCTCGTTTACCATGGACTTGAGATATTGCTGTGTTCATTTTTAACCATTTATTAAGGTTTGTGTTGAGCTACTTTGTAAACAAGTAATTTAATAGTATCATGCACATGACCTCAGTTACTGCTTCACAAGCCAAATACCGTTTGATAAAAAAAAAAACGCTTGTTGATATTGGGAGTATTGTGACGAGGGTTAGTGTAACTGATTTGAAGAAATAAAAGTAATGTAGCATTCCTGTTAGTAAATGCTATCATACAGCTTGCATAGGCTTCATAGAGATAAAAAAAACGTTTAATTTAAATATATGTTTACAAAATATACTATTTACATGGGCAGATTTATAATAACGCAGAGTAGGCAAGTGTCCTCCATTACGCATGCGCAGCATCCGTGCTTGTGCTGCACACGCGTGTTGCTGTTATCTCACTGCTTGCTTAGTTGAGATTGCCAGCACAGCGGTGAAAGGTTAGTTGGGAGTGCGGTGGGCGCTTCACATTTTGGTGCCTACATGCACCTGGGCTGTAAATCCAGCCCTGCCTGTATAATTTCCTTACAAACAATGTACACCTATCACATTATTAATGGCTTCTTCACATGAACCAAAATTTGTAATGAATTTGTTCAGGTAACATTTTGATGTTGCTTTGGTTATCAAATTGAATTGTAATTGTAAGTCATTTAGATCAGTGACTGCTGTGAATGCAAAAAATAATCTACAATAACTGCTCTGATATTTCAGTCTGTTTTATTAAGCTTTCCATCATTATTTTTTCATTAAACTATTTGTAGAATTCCATTTACAGAAGAAGCATTTTACTCCCCTGCTAATCATGTGCACTTTGTTCTGTATGATGCACTAATACATTGGTGGAATTTTCTAATCATGAAGACTAATAATACATAGTTATTTTAAGACTGGGAGGCTATGAGTAGCATAAGTTTTCCATCATTCATTTGACCTTGAATTTTCTCTTTCTTTTCTTTGCATTATCATTACTGTGGGCAATTAAAGGGATTGCAAAGGTGTTTAATTTGCATGTCGTATCTGAATCATTAATGTTTAATTTTGACTAGACTTTACCTTTAATTATTTGTTCACCACTAATTAGGAAATACATGAGACTGCGTGAAATTTAATTGCAGTTAATTTCTTAATTGTTTTAAATTCCGTTTCTACGCTGCTTTTTTGTTTGTTTTTTAACCCCTTAACGACCGATGACAAACAGGGTACATCCTACAAAAAACGGTCGTTAATGACCAAGGACGTACCCTGTATGTCCTCAGGGGTTTCAACCATCACTGGAGGATATCCGGCAGAGGGGGGCGAGATCGAGTGCGGGGGCGCCGGGAGCGCTACACTATGGGACAAAATGTAACGGGAGAGAGGAGGGAGAGAGGAGGGGGGAACATTAAGGGATCTAGGATGGGGTGGGGGGTAGGTTATATGAAGGGGGCAGCTACACTACAGAAATTGATTTATTTTTTATTTTTTAAATATAAAAAGCTAATTGTATGGCAAACAGGGTACTGGCAAACTACTGTCAGTACCCAAGATGGCAGACAATAAGGTAGAGTGGGAGGGTTAGAGAGCTGTTTGGGGGGGATCAGGGAGGTTGGGTGCTAAGGGGGGATCCTACACAGCAGAATATATATATATATATATATATATATATATATATATATATATATATATATATATATATATATATATATATATATATATATATATATATATATAAAAATAAAAAAAGCCTCTTATTTTAGTACTGGCAGACTTTCTGCCAGTACTTAAGATGGCGGGGACAATTGTGGGTGGGGAAGGCAAGAGAGCTGTTTGGGAGGGAACAGGGGGTGGGATGTGTCAGATGGAAGGCTGATCTCTACACTAAAGCTAAAATTAACCCTACAAGCTCCCTAGAAGCTACCTAATTAGCCCCTTCACTGCTGGGCATAATACAAGTGTGGTGCATAGCAGCATTTAGCAGCCTTCTAATTACCAAAAAGCACTGCCAAAGCAATATATCTCTGCTATTTCTGAACAAAGGGAATCCCAAAGAAGCATTTACAACCATTTGGGCCATAATTGCACAAGCTGTTTGTAAATAATTTATAGTGTGAAACCTAAAGTTTGTGAAAAAGGGAAAAAAAAAATTATTTGATCACATTTGGCGGTGAAACGGTGGCATGAAATATAACAAAATGGGCCTAGATCAATACTTTGGGTTGTCTACTACACTACACTAAAGTTAACAATAACCCTACAAGCTCCCTACAAGCTTCTTAATTAACCCCTTCACTGCTGGACATAATACACGTGTGGTGCACATATATGTCTGCTATTTCTGAACAAAGGGGATTCCAGAGAAGCAGTTACAACCATTTGTGTCATAATTGCACAAGCTGTTTTGTAAATAATTTCAGTGAGAAACCTTAAGTTTGTGAAAAAGTTTGTGAAAAAGTGAACAATTTTTTTTATTTGATTGCATTTAGCGGTGAAATGGTGGCATGAAATATACCAAAATGGGCCTAGATCAATACTTTGGGTTGTCTACTTAAAAAATATATATACATGTCAAGGGATATTCAGGAATTCCTGACAGATATCAGTGTTACAATGTAACTATCGCTAATGTTGAAGAAAAAAAATGGTTTGGAAATATTTATTGCCCTATAACTTGCAAAAAAAGCAAAAAACATGTAAACATTGGGTATTTCTAAACTCAGGACAACATTTAGAAACTATTTAGTATGGTTGTTTTTTGTTGGTTGTAGATGTGTAGCAGATTTTGGGGGTCAAAGTTAGAAAAAGTGTGTTTTTTTCAATTTTTTCATCATATTTTATATATTTTTTTTTATAGTAAATGATAAGATGTGATATAAATAATGATATCTTTAGAAAGTCCATTTAACCTCTTAAGGACATATGACGGAATTTTTCCGTCATAAAACAATTGAGCAAACTGAAAGCTGCGTCCTTAAAGGGTTAATGGCAAAAACCCCACGGTATATAATATGTGTGGGTACAGTAAATGAGTTAGAGGAAAATTACAGCTAAACACAAACACCACAAAAATGTAATAATAGCCCTGATCCCAAACGGTCAGAAAATTAAAAAGTGCTGTGGTCACTAAGGGGGTAAAGTGTACTTTGTTTTTTTGTTTCAGCAAAAATACCAATGGTCCTACTAATAAAGCAAATTTTCTTTTATTTATTTAGCAGATCAACAAGATAAGTACAGATAACTTTTGGGAATAAATTCCCAATCCCTGAACATTTCCTTCTTTAATTAATCTGATAGAAGATAGATATCAGTTATACTGATATATTAATTTTGTCATCGACAGATTGTTTTTATTATAGATAGCCTTAACGCATATCAAGGTTGTATATATGGAATGATATGAAACTGGCATCATACATTTGCCTATTCATACATGTGTGTTATTTAAATCATCTCCATAATACGATTTTGATATTTCTATCCTATTAATTACCTATGCCCTTATTACATCTTGGGCTTATTTAACCTATTATTAACTTATCTATGATAAATTGCGTTTCGGAGTTAAGACACTATCCTTACAACCATTGGGATAATATGAGTCAATTTAAAGTATATTCTAACATGAATTTTGTATATTGTAATATGAATTTTGTATTTACCCAAACTGTATTTGTTTTCCCGTTGTATTAGATGTATTTAATATGTACATAATATGTATTGCTGCATTGGCGATATATAATACTTTCGTATAAGTGAAGGCGTTAGAGTATTGTTAAACTGAGATCCAAAAGGGTTAAGTAAATTGAGGGTGTATCTAGTACTTTAGTTTTTTAACCTATTAGGTAGTAGGAGTGTTTTTAAATACCTAGAGAAATGTGTTTAGTACAGGTTATGATTATGGCTTTTTTCTGCCGAAATGCGTAAGCTATTATTACGCTCTCTCTTTTAATCTGCTGTACCCCTGTTTTTAACATGGATTAAATAAAGGACTTGGTTTTTACTTTATGGAACTGGACTTTATTTGTTTTCTGTATTCTAAAGCTATCCTTACCTTTGGGCATCGCAGACCTGAATTCAATACTGCTTTTATCTAATGCGAATGGTAACAAAATGGCTGCCTTGTGCGAGACAAAGGTAAATAATGCAGCTATATAAACTTTTCTTTATGAGCATTTTTACTAAAAACATTCTCCTGTTCTTGGGACATAATTTGTTTAATTAAAAAGCAATACTCAGAAATGCTCAAGTGTGAACTAGTCCCTATTTACCAAAGTCAAAGCTCTAATGTGCAAATATTTGTTTGCACATTGCAAAAAGCAGTAAACTTCAGTCAACAAAAAAATCAGACTGTAGAAAGGTTGAGTGATTTATGTATGAGCAGAGATCTCTAGTCAAAATTGCAAAAAGTATTGCTAAATCATTATTACTTCAAACTCCATTATTTAATCTTGTTCTCTAAAACTGAGGTCATTCACTTATTGCATTTTACCTCATGGTATGAAAAGCCTAAACAAAGGTCACATACAGCTAGATTACGAGTTTGGGGTTATGAGGGAAAAAGCAGCGTTATGCTTCATATCGCTGATTTTTCCCTAACGCTGCTATTACGAGTCTTGTAGGTATATGTGTACTGCACACCTTTTTGGCCGTCACCGAACATCAGTACCGCCCTTTTTAAAAAGTCCTTTTTCAATGGGTCTCCCTTAGCGCCGGTATTACGAGTTTACCTGGGAGGCCAAAAAGTGAGCGATACACCCTATACTGACAAGATCCGTACAGCCATCTAAAGTCAGTAGTTATGAGTTTTGCATTACAAATTAGTAACATAAAACTCATAACTAAAGTGTTAAAATGTACACTAACACCCATAAACTACCTATTAACCCCTAAACCGAGGCCCTCCCGCATCGCAAACACTATAATAAATTTATTGACCCCTAATTTGCCGCTCTGGACCTTGCCGCCACTATTGAAATTTATTAGCCCCTATTCTACCACTCCCCAACATCATCGCCACTATATTAAACCTATTAACCCCTAAACACCCGCCCTCCCGCATCGCAAACACTATTTAAATATTATTAACCCCTAATCTGCCGTCCGCCCCACAGCCGCTTTAATAAACCTATTAACCACTAAACCGCAAGCCCCCCACAAAGAAATATACTAAAATAAATTATTAACCCTTAAACCTCTGACCTCCTACATCACTAACTCTACATAAATATATTAACCCCTAATCCTAACCCTAATGTAACCCTAACCATAATGTAACCCTAAGCCTAACACCCCCTAACTTAAATATAATTAAAATAAATCTAAATAAACCTTATAATTATCAACTAAATAATTTCTATTTAAAACTAAATACATGTAAAAAAACCTAAGCTATCTACAAAATAATAGTTATTTTGTAGCTATCTTAGGTTTTATTTTTATTTCACAGGTAAGTTTGTATTTATTTTAACTAGGTAGACTAGTTAGTAAATAGGTATTAACTATTTACTTACTACCTAGTGAAAATAAATACAAAGTTACCTGTAAAATAAAACCTAACCTGCCTTACACTAAAACCTAACATTACAATAAAATGAAATAAATTAAATGAATAAAATACAATTTACTAACTTACAAAAAAAATAAACACTAAATTACAAAAAATAAAAAACGAAATTATCAAAAATAAAAACTAATTACTCCTAATCTAATAGCCCTATAAAAATAAAAAAGCCCCTCTCAAAATAAAAAAAAACCCTAGCCTACACTAAACTTCCAATGGCCCTTAAAAGGGCCGTTTGTGGGGCATTGCTCCAAAGAAATCAGCTCTTTTACATTGCAATAAAAATACAAACAACCCCCCAATAGTAAAACCCACCACCCACCCAACCAAACCCCCCCAAATTAAAACCTATCTAAATAAACCTAAGCTAAACATTACCCTAAAAAGGGCATTTGGATGGGCATTGCCCTTAAAAGGGCATTTAGCTCTTTTACGAATTGCCCAAAACCCTAACCTAAAAAAACCCCCACCCAAAAAACCCTTAAAAAAACCTAACACTAACCCCTGACGATCCACTTACAGTTATCAAAGTCAGGACATCCATCCTCCTCCAGCTGGCGAAGTCTTCATCCATGCGGCCTCTTCGATCTTCATCCATCCGGTGCAGAGCAGGTCCATCTTCAAGACATCCGGCGTGGAGCATCCTCTTCTTACGGTCGTCGGCATAAACTGAAGGTTCCCTTTAAGTGACGTCATCCAAAATGGCGTCCCTTACATTCCTATTGACTGAAAGATTTCTATCAACAAATTGGAATTAAAGGAGAAAAAATCCTATTGGCTGTTGCAATCAGCCAGTAGGATTGAGCTTTCATCCTATTAGCTGATCCAATCAGCCAATAGGATTGAGCTCTCATTCTATTGGCTGATTGTAACAGCCAATAGATATTATAACTTTTTGCATGCATCGGGTAAGTGCGACAACTTTTTACTTTCAACTTGTAATATGGGCACAACCTGACACGCACAAAAAACCTTACCTCTAGAGCGAAATTGCTAAATTGTGCTCCACTCGTTATCTGGCCCTCAATGTTTCAAATGCATTTAAAGCTGTTCCTTTGTTAGAATTTTTTTCCAGCCCAGTTACATCTTCTCTAGTATTGTTCATGTTGTCTTTTTTGTTGTGTCCAATTAGGGGCACGTATAAATGAGGTCCTACAAATGAGGTCCTACACTGGTCAAGGAATTGTTGTGTAGAATGTTTAGGGTCGGAGTTCATAATCTTGCAGAATCCACTACAGCATTTTTTTATTTTCAGAGCTAGAGGCACATTAAATACATTGAGATCATAATATAATATGTTTAATTATGCATAGAAAAACTACTTTACATAATTAATTATCACCTAGATTACGAGTTTTGCGTTAGGCTTAAAAAGCAGCGTTGGCCGGTCCTAACGCTGCTTTTTAACGACCGCTGGTATTACGAGTCTTGCAAGTACAGGTGTACCGATTCACTTTTTTGACAAGACTTGGAAATACCGCATCCTCTTTTTTCAATGAGACTTGCATAACGCCGGTATTACGAGTCTGCCAAAAAGTGAGCGGTAGACCCTCTCCTGTAAAGGCTGGCACCACATTTTAAAGTCAGTAGTTAAGAGTTTTACACTACAATGCATTAGCATAAAACTCTTAACTAAAGTGCTAAAAAGTACACCCATAAACTACCTATTAACCCCTAAACCGAGGCCCTCCCGCATCGCAAACACAAAAATAAAATGTTTAACCCCTAATCTGCCGAACCGGACATCGCCGCCACTATAATAAATATATTAACCCCTAAACTGCCGCACTCCCGCCTTGCAAACATTAGTTAAATACTATTAACCCCTAATCTGCTGTCCCTAACATCACCGCCACCTACCTACATTTATTGACCCCTAATCTGCTGCCCCCCAATGTCGCCGCCACTATATTAAAGTTATTAACCCCTAAATCTAAGTCTAACCCTAACCCTAACCCCCCTAATTTAAATATAATTTAAAGAAATATAAAAAAAATTACTATAATTAACTAAATTATTCCTATTTAAAACTAAATACTTACCTGTAAAATAAACCCTAAGCTAGCTACAATATAACTAATAGTTACATTGTATCTATCTTAGGGTTTATTTTTATTTTACAGGCAAGTTTGTATTTATTTTAACTAGGTAGAATAGTTACTAAATAGTTATTAACTATTTAATAAACTACCTAGCTAAAATAAATACAAATTTACCTGTAAAATAAAACCTAAGTTACACTAACACCTAACACAACACTGTAATTAAATTAATTCCCTAAATTAAATACAATTAAATAAAATTAGCTAAAGTACAAAAGAAAAAAAACACAAAATTACAGAAAATAATAAACATATTACAAGATTTTTAAACTAATTACAACTAATCTAATACCCTTAGCTAAATAAAAAAGCCCTACCCTACACTAAACTACAAATAGCCCTTAAAAGGGCCTTTTGCGGGGCATTGCCCCAAAGTAATCAGCTCTTTTACATGTTAAAAAAATTACAAATCCCCCCCAACATTAAAACCCACCATCCACACAACCAACCCTACTCTAAAACCCAACCAATACCCCCTTAAAAAAACACTAACCCCTCGAAGATCACCTTACCGGGAGAAGTCTTCATCCAACCGGGCCGAAGTCCTCAACAAAGCCAGGATAAGTCTTCATCCAAGCCGGGCAAAGTGGTCCTCCAGACGGGCAGAAGTCTTCATCCAGACGGCATCTTCTATCTTCATCCATCTGGCGAGGAGCGGGTCCATCTTCAAGACATCCGACGCGGAGCATCCTCTTCATCCGATGGCTAACACTGAATGAAGGTACCTTTAAGGGACGTCATCCAAGATGGCGTCCCTTCAATTCCGATTGGCTGATAGAGTTCTATCAGCCTATCGGAATTAAGGTAGAAAAAATCCTATTGGCTGATGCAATTTTATATCTCTTAACGACCGCCAACACGCCATGTACGATGGAGGTTGTTAACAAGGCTCTTATTGGGCTTGTTTATAGTGCATTGGCATATTTTGGCCTAGTCAAACAAGGCACTTGCCTAGGGCAGCAGATTGGGAGTGGGCAGCACTTTTTGTGGTTATATTTGTAAGAAGCTTACAGTTATTTTAGAAGTATTATACAGGTATATAATGAGAAATTTTGCTTACATTTTAAGGAGGTATAATAATAGACTGCCCATGGAGCTTACAATTTAGAAGTAGCTCTGAACCTTTCTTTTATTCAGCTAGCAATTGCCTTTAGTTCTGTTGGCTTTCAGCAGTTAGTACTGTGTTTGGGAAGTATTGTTTCAAAAAAATCTGTGTTTTGTTATTTTAAGTATATTGCAGCAATAGATAGGGGTGTGTGTGTATGCGCGTGCGTTTGTATGTGTATAACTCTGTGAGTGTATATGCCTATAACTTTGGATACATTATCTAGAATACATGGATATGATTGTTTGTGATAAATGGGTCACATTTTAATGGGCTTAATTTAAGCTCAACTGGAGCTTATTGTAAGTAAATTACATCTGTATAGGTTGAAATATATGGACTTTTTTTCAACCTCATCTACTATGGTACTATGTTAATTCTCTGACCAAAAGATATTAGGGCCAATAAAAGCCTAAAATCTTAGGGGGGGACCAGAATATTCAGTGCCTCGGGCAGCACAAAACCTATATACGCCACTGTGCAATCTCAGCAAGACCGCACTATATCTGCATGTCTCCAGAAGTGAGGCATGAGGTACAGTTTTGCCGCTTCCAGCAAAGCTTAGCTAGGAATCCCCTTACCAACTACACAATGCACAGGGTACATCTGATTCAAATAGAGCATGACATTTTAATCAACTTAATAATTTACTACTATTATCAAATTTTCTTCATTCTCTTGGTATCTTTATTTGAAATGCAAGAATGTAAGTTTAGATGCCGGCCTATTTTGGTGAACAACCTGGGTTGCTCTTGCTGATTGGTGGATGAATTCATCCACCAATAAAAAAGTGCTGTCCAGAGGCCTGAACCAAAAAAAAAGGCTTGGATGCCTTCTTTTTCAAATAAAGATAGCAAGAGAATGAAGACAAATTGCTAATAGGAGTAAATTAGAAAGTTGCTTAAAATTGCATGCTCTATCTGAATCACGAAAGAAAAAAAATTGGGTTCAGTGTCCCTTTAACTTTTAAAACCCAGAACCAAACATATTTTAAAATTGTAATTTCTGCTACAGTACAACAAATCTACAGTATAACAAATATTACTTTAAATGACATGCTTGTTCTGGATTTACTATTATATGCTGAGCTAAAGATAATATAAACCTAACTGCAGGAAATATATACAAGCAACAGATATGGCTCACAGTAGTCTAAATCCAATACAGCCCATTTGTGAGATTAATATCTAACATAAAAAAACTTCCCACAATATGTTAAGTTGAAAAGTTGCGCAATTCAAAGAGATCTGTAGTTTGTACCTACCCCTTATTGCACCTGCAAGTTTGAGTGACTCTCCATTATAATCAAATGTGCAGTATCTATTTCAGAACTGTTCACCTACTGGGGCACTGAATGAGCTCCCCTGTGTCAACAAGTAGTGGCATCAATGTAATTGCCTTTAAGATGTTACAGAACAGACTAATACAAATTAGAAAAAAATGACCCTCTACAAAAGAATCCACTCTAAGACCTGCACAAAAGAAAATCAATACAATAAAGATAACCTTGTCAGTTATGAAATAGCTTGACCATGAGATAGAAGACTACTGTCACGGATACCGGGATGCTAAGGTGACCCCCTACTAACTGGCTCACTCCTTTTCACACCGGTTTTGTCCTTTTCATGGCTTATGAGATCTTCCAAATTCTTCCTGTTTCTTGTTTTGCTGTTTGTACCTCCTCACCGAAGAGCTGATTGCTTACCGCCTAACCCCTTTCCGGCTGGCCGGGCTCCTGGACCTACTGGTCAGTCGCAACACCCTGGATACCCGCTAACCTTTAAACCAGGTCGCTCCAGTGGCCCTTTGCCCCAGAACTCTGCTCTTTTGGGGATTGGTACCCCCTAGGAAGGGCAAGAGGTGGGGTGATTTCTGGAAGGAAGCACCCTTGGGAACAACCCCTACTCCACTAGCGCTTACCCAGTATACCTTTGATCCACTGCCGCTCTGGCCCCCAGCGACGGATCCTGTTGCTTTTTGGACTGGAATACCTTGGGACCTGGAGCTCTCCATTGATACCCAGGAATAGCCACCACTCCCTCAAAATCACCCCAAAACTATCACAGGGACTTTATGGAACTATGGTTGCTATGGGGGGTGCCAGTCTGTCTGGAGGGACAGGAATGGTGGAAGATCTGGGGGTCAGATAAGATCCTTATAATGATGAGCTGTGGGTATATAAGTGTGTGTGTGTTTTACAATAAAGTCTGCTGGTGTTTCACCTGAAAACTGGTTTTGTCTGTTTATTTGGGTGGACTCTAGCTATAATCACTTTTCACACTCTATAGCTACAAGTTCCAGGTGCAGGAACGACCCTCTTGGTGGAGATACCCAGTTGGGGTAGCTGGAGTCTGTCACAAATGGTTGGCAGCGGTTGGATGCTTCAGTCTACCTGGGACATCCAAACCACCAACTAAGTCCTCTTAGGATGGAGCAGCAGTACTCAGAGCTCATGAAGAGTATGCTTAAAGACTTGTTGGAAGCTCGTGGGCAAGTTGCTGGCAACAAGTCAAAGGCAGTAATCATCACCGAGTTAATGGAAGACGATTCAGTCAGGGAGCCGGCTAGTGAGCCCAGCAGCAGTTGGAGCAGTGACCGGCCCAGCGAGGCATCAGCAGGGGGGACAGCCATGTCCAAGATCCAGAGGGAGATCCAGTGGCGACAGGCCCTCTATGGGACCACCCCACCAGAAGAGGTTATCACTCGGATAATCGCCGATGCCACCCACCTCCGAATGTTGGAGGTCCAGAAGTCTATGGGGGAGCCATGCCAGTCACTATGGAGCTCCAAAGAAGCTACCACATAAGGCTTTCCGTGCCTTTAAAGACGGAGAAGAGGAGATCAATCGATACCTCCAAGTGTTTGAGATGCAGTGTGAACTGCAGGGCATTTCTACTGCTGACTGAGTCACCCTCCTGATTGGAAAGCTATCAGGGAGGGCCTTAGATGCCTTCAAAACTATCCCCTCGGAGGACAGGCGGAACTATGACCGGGTGAAGGAGTGCAACCTAGCCCGATATGCCATCACGCCGAAAGCTCACCGGCTGAAGTTTCGAGGGCTAAGGAAGCAAGAGGGGCAGCCTTTCACTGAGTGGGAGCACCGGTTCACCCGCTCCTTGGACTATTGGTTCATATTCTGCTAAGTAACCACCCTGGCCGAAGCCACCCAACTCATTCTGCTAGAGCACTTTTATGATCACTCCCCGCCAGAGGTACGAAAATGGGTCAGGGATCGAGGCCCAAGACCATCGACCAAGCTGCTGTCCTGGCGAATTAGTTCCTGGATGCCCGGCATCAGGTACGACCTGAGCCCCGCCCAGTGAGTTGCTCCACTACAGCCTCTGCCCACCCACTGGTGGCTCCCTGGTACCCCACAACCCAGCAGGCTACTCACTGCTCCTCCAGGCTCAGTCCACCCTGGAAGACGGTGATCAAATATTACAAGTGTGACCAAGTGGCCATGTTTGGTTCAACTGCCCGAGCACCCCACCCCCGGCTCAATGGACAAGAGCACCAGCTCGGGGCTCCAGGGTCTCCTCTCATTGCTTGGAGGCAGAGGGCCCTGCTGACCACACCGCATGGGAAGAGGAAGAGTTTGCGGTCCTACATGAGGTGGACCCCGTCCAAGCAGCAACAGGTGACAACCACCTGCAGCACTGCCAGGTTGTCTGGATCAATGGCTGGCAAGCTGAGGGACTGCGGGACATTTGAGCCACTGTCACCCTTGTCCAGCCACACATGGTCACCAATTCAGACCAGACATGGAAGTCCATTGCAGCACGTGTGGCTGAAGTTAAGGCACTCCGGATCCCTACAACACAGGTCCACCTGAATTGGGGTGCCGGCTCCCGTGCTGTGGAAGTAGGGGCCATGAACCATTTACCTGCAGAGGTCTTGCTGGGAAATGACCTGGGCCACCTCGCCTTCTCCTTTATATGGGATAGCTTGCCCAGTTACAACCCACCCACAAGCTGGAAATCAGGCCACCGCACACAATCTGGGAACCCAGGTAAACCACTACTTCCTGACTCCTACCCCGACCATTGACCAGATCTCCTGGGCGTCCCCCACCAACATTGCCCAGGAGACATTGAGAGACCTGACCTTAGCTCCCTACCATGCTCAGACAGGGACCGACCCAGGTGGCCTCAGAGGGGACTGTTTTGAATGGGAGGGAGGGCTCATGTACAGGGTTACCGAGAAGGGGGAGACAGGCAGATGCCAAAGCGCCGGCTGGTGGTACCACAAAAGTATTGATATGACCTGCTGCGTATAGGGCATGACATTCCCCTGGCAGGACATCTGCAAATCACTAGGACCCATCTCCGACTGACCCAGACCTTCTTCTTGCCAGGGGTTACAGGGGACGTTAGGCAGTACTGCCGGACCTGTGATGTTTGCCAGAGAGTAGGCAAGACAGGGGACCATTTTAAAGCCTCCCTTCCCATTATTGATGAACCCTTTAGCAGAGTAACTGTTGACATTGTTGGTCCCTTGCCCCATCTTAGCCCCTCAGGGAAAAAATATATACTGACAGTGGTAGATTATGTTACCCGGAGGCAATCCACCTGGCCAATATCCAGGCAGAGACAGTAGCCGATGCACTGCTCCAGATATTTGCCAGGGTGGGTTTACCCTGGGAGGTGATCTCAGACCAAGGAACCCAGTTCACTGCTGAGCTTACCCAGCAGCTATGGAGGCTTTGCAAGATAAGACCCCTGCTGAACTCTCTATACCACCCCCAGACTAATGGGCTGTGCGAGAAGTTTAACGGGACCCAGAAGCAGCTGCTTATGACGTTCTCTGCCTCTAACAAAGATTGGGAAAGATACCTGCCACACCTCCTGTTCGCATACAGAGAGGTACCCCAGGAATCCACTGGGTCCTCCCCCTTTGAGTTAGTGTATGTCAGAGGGTGAGGGGGCCCTAGACCTACATAGAGCCCACTGGGAAGGATCAGTTGGGGAGGAAGGACACTCCATTGTGGGGTACGTCCTGGAGTTCAGGGACTGACTGAAGGACCTCGCCAATAGGGTGCGGGAGAAACTTCAGGTCACCCAATGCAGGCAGAAGTGGTGTTACGATAGAAATGCTTGTAACCGCACCTTAGACGTAGAGCAGAAGGTCCTGGTCCTAAAGCCTGTCAAGATAGAAATGCTACAGGCTTCCTGGCAGGGACCCTATCGAGTAGTAGAGCAGTTGTGTGACACGACCTACCTGATAGCTAAATGCTCAGGTGACTGGGTCCGCCAGACCTTTCATGTGAACATGCGAAAGGCATACCAGGAGAGGCCAGAGGAGGTAGCCATCTTATGTGCTCCAGCTATGGAGGACTCAGAAAGTCTCCCCATGCTGGAGCTACCCCGGTGGAATAGGGCGTCCGCAGGCATAGGGGACATAAAGCTAGATGAGAGGGTAGGGACTAGGCAGAATGAGCAAGTCAGACAGGCACTAGAGAACTGACGAGACATGTTCTCCAATGAGCCTGGGTACACCACAGTAGTGGTGCACTGAGTGGAGACCCCAGGAGAGGCGCCCCTGTGGCAGCCGGTGTACCGAGCCCCTGAGTCAGTTAGGGAAAATATGCACAGCGAGCTCAGGGAAATACTGAACACAGTCATCATTGAGCCGTCCAACAGCCCCTGGGCATCCCAGTGGTGCTGGTACCCAAACGGGATGGGACCACCCGGTTCTGAATAGACTACCGTAGGCTCAAAAAAGAACCACGACCGATGCCTACCCTATGCCCAGGGTAGATGACATCTTAGACTGCATCGCCTGCGGCAACTACCTGACCACCTTAGACCTCTGCAAGGGGTACTGGCAAATCCCCCCAGTACTGGGAAATCTGACAGTCTGCCAATATTGGGGGAAGATTTATGTGTGTGCTCTTGACATCTGTAGCGTAAAAAAAGTGAGTGCCAAATTCTCCTGTAGGTCTTTTAGTGGTGGTATCAATGTCTGTACTCTGGCTTTGCTCAGTTTTATGGAGCACATATTCTTTATTTGTAAAGCACAGTTCAAACTTCAAACAACAGTATTACTAAAACAGTGATTTTTCAAGAGTTGGTGCTATGCAAAGCTCAGGGAAGCCTGATATGAGATGATTTAAAGGAGTGTGTCTATAGGATTTCTTAGATCTTTGGTAATCATTGTTTCCAAGAATCCTAGGGTTGTCTTATACACTTTCTTAGAAGTACTTTCTCAGTTTTCACTTAATCCTGCAACAGACAGATCTTTCTTTTGGCAAATTCTTCATGATCTTTTAGATCTCAGAGGGGTTGTTGCAGCTATTTTTGATCCAGTGTGTAAATATGTATTTAAATAAGTGTGTATGTATCATGTGTGTGTCTGTGTATGTAAATAAGAATGTATGTATTGTGTGTGTGTGTATGTAAATAGGTGTATATGTATGTAAATATGAGTATGTAAATAGGTGTATGTATGTAAATATGTGAGTATGTAAATAGGTGTGCGTATGTATGTAAATATGTGAGTATGTAAATAGGTGTGCGTATGTATGTAAATATGGGAGTATGTAAATAGGTGTGTTTATGTGTAAATATGTATGTATGTAAATAGGTGTGTGTATATAAACAGGTGTATGTGTGTGTAAATATGTGTGAATGTAAATAGGTGTGTGTAAATATGTGTGAATGTAAATAAGTGTGTATGTATGTGTGTATGTAAATAGGTGTGTAAATATGTATGTAACTATGTATGTGTTCTAGAAAAAGGATAAGTTGTTTTAAATGGGGGAACCTTTCAGACAGTTGTTTAAAATCATGAACTGGATCAAAAATAGCAGAAACAACCCCTCTGAGATCAAAAAGATCCAAAAGAATTTGCCAAAAAGAAAGATCTGCCTGTTACTGGATCAAGTGAAAACTGAGAAAATACTTCTAAGTGGACCAAATAAAGTGTATAAGTCAGTCAACCCTAGGAAACAATGTTTACCAGAGATCTTAGAAATCATATGGACAAGCTCCTTTAAATCATCTCGTATCAGGCTTCCCTGAGCTTTGCATAGCAACAACTTTTGAAAATGTAGTAAATTGATGTGAAAAGAAGCATGCCTGCCCTGGATACATGTAAACTGTTTTACTGCACAACAAGGTGTTTTGAAATAAACATATGAAAAGAGGGGTGGAGTAGTGGGTGTGGTATGGGCGGGTGATGGGTGGGATCAGAAATGGCGAGTAACATTTTTGGCCTGGCTAGTAGCTTTGGACCTGAAATTTTGAGCCCTGATATATGTGCATCTGGCTAGGGACGAATAAAATAACTAGGGGGATAATTCCTGATTTGGGTCAGAGGAAGCACTGGTGTCTTGTGTGAGAATAAATAACCTACCTATCTAGTCACTAGTGTCCCTTTTGCACTATCTGTGTGAGTATAAATAACCTATCTAGTCACTAGTGTCCCTTCTGCACACTCCGTATGAGTATAAATAACCTATCTAGTCACTAGTGTCCCTTCTTTACTATATGT
Source organism: Bombina bombina (assembly GCF_027579735.1). Taxonomy (NCBI): domain Eukaryota; kingdom Metazoa; phylum Chordata; class Amphibia; order Anura; family Bombinatoridae; genus Bombina; species Bombina bombina. The sequence goes on from NC_069500.1 coordinate 992,634,872, forward strand.
GTTAGTATAAGTAACATATCTAGTCACTAGTGTCACTTCTGCACACTCTGTATGAGTATAAATAACCTATCTAGTCACTAGTGTCACTTCTGCACACTCTGTATGAGTATAAATAACCTATCTAGTCACTAGTGTCCCTTATGCACTAGCTGTGTGAGAATAAATAACCTATCTAGTTACTAGTGTCCCTTCTTTACTATATGTGTTAGTATAAATAACATATCTAGTCACTAGTGTACCTTCTTTACTATATGTGTTAGTATAAGTAACATATCTAGTCACTAGTGTCACTTCTGCACACTCTGTATGAGTATAAATAACATATCTAGTTACTAGTGTCCCTTCTTTACTATATGTGTTAGTATAAATAACATATCTAGTCACTAGTGTACCTTCTTTACTATATGTGTTAGTATAAGTAACATATCTAGTCACTAGTGTCCCTTCTGCACACTCTGTATGAGTATAAATAACCTATCTAGTCACTAGTGTCCCTTCTGTACTAGCTGTGTGAGAATAAATAACATCTAGTCACTAGTGTCCCTTCTTTACTATATGTGTTAGTATAAGTAACATATCTAGTCACTAGTGTCACTTCTGCACTCTCTGTATGAGCATAAATAACATATCTAGTCACTAGTGTCACTTCTGCACTATCTGTGTGAGTATAAGTAACCTATCTAGTCACTAGTGTCACTTCTGCACTATCTGTGTGAGTATAAGTAGCCTATCTAGTCACTAGTGTCACTTCTGCACTATCTGTGTGAGTATAAGTAACCTATCTAGTCACTAGTGTCACTTCTGCACTATCTGTGTGAGTATAAGTAGCCTATCTAGTCACTAGTGTCCCTTCTGCACACTCTGTGTGAGAATAAATAACATATTGAGTCACTAGTGTCCCTTCTGCACACTCTGTGTGAGAATAAATAACATATTGAGTCACTAGTATCCCTTCTGCACACTCTGTGTGAGAATAAATAACATATTGAGTCACTAGTGTCCCTTCTGTACTATATGTGTTAGTATAAGTAACATATCTAGTCACTAGTGTACCTTCTGCACACTCTAGTGACTAGATATGTTATTTATACTCATACAGATAGTGCAGAAGGGACACTAGTGATTAGATATGTTATTTATACTCATACAGATAGTGCAGAAGGGACACTAGTGACTAGATATGTTATTTATACTCATACAGATAGTGCAGAAGGGACACTAGTGACTAGATAGGTTATTTATACTCATACAGTGTCCCTTCTGCACACTCTGTATGAGTATAAACAACCTATCTAGTCACTAGTGTCCCTTCTGCACACTCTGTATGAGTATAAACAACCTATCTAGTCACTAGTGTCCCTTATGCACTATCTGTATGAGTATAAATAACCTATCTAGTCACTAGTGTCACTTCTGCACTATCTGTATGAGTATAAATAACCTATCTAGTCACTAGTGTCACTTCTGCACTATCTGTATGAGTATAAATAACATATCTAGTCATTAGTGTCACTTCTGTACTATCTGTATGAGTATAAATAACCTATCTAGTCACTAGTGTCACTTCTGCACTATCTGTATGAGTATAAATAACATATCTAGTCACTAGTGTCACTTCTGCACTATCTGTATGAGTATAAATAACCTATCTAGTCACTAGTGTCACTTCTGCACACTCTGTATGAGTATAAACAACCTATCTAGTCACTAGTGTCCCTTATGCACTATCTGTATGAGTATAAATAACATATCTAGTCACTAGTGTCACTTCTGCACTATCTGTGTGAGTATAAATAACATATCTAGTCACTAGTGTCACTTCTGCACTATCTGTATGAGTATAAATAACATATCTAGTCACTAGTGTCACTTCTGCACTATCTGTGTGAGTATAAATAACCCATCTAGTCACTAGTGTCACTTCTGCACACTCTGTATGAGTATAAACAACCTATCTAGTCACTAGTGTCCCTTATGCACTATCTGTATGAGTATAAATAACCTATCTAGTCACTAGTGTCACTTCTGCACACTCTGTATGAGTATAAACAACCTATCTAGTCACTAGTGTCCCTTATGCACTATCTGTATGAGTATAAATAACCTATCTAGTCACTAGTGTCACTTCTGCACTATCTGTATGAGTATAAATAACATATCTAGTCACTAGTGTCACTTCTGCACTATCTGTATGAGTATAAATAACATATCTAGTCACTAGTGTCCCTTCTGCACTATCTGTATGAGTATAAATAACCTATCTAGTCACTAGTGTCCCTTCTGCACTATCTGTATGAGTATAAATAACATATCTAGTCACTAGTGTCCCTTCTGCACTATCTGTATGAGTATAAATAACCTATCTAGTCACTAGTTTCCCTTCTGCACTATCTGTATGAGTATAAATAACCTATCTAGTCACTAGTGTCACTTCTGCACTATCTGTATGAGTATAAATAACATATCTAGTCACTAGTGTCCCTTCTGCACTATCTGTATGAGTATAAATAACCTATCTAGTCACTAGTTTCCCTTCTGCACTATCTGTGTGAGTATAAATAACCTATCTAGTCACTAGTGTCACTTCTGCACTATCTGTATGAGTATAAATAACCTATCTAGTCACTAGTGTCCCTTCTGCACTATCTGTATGAGTATAAATAACCTATCTAGTCACTAGTGTCACTTCTGCACTATCTGTATGAGTATAAATAACATATCTAGTCACTAGTGTCCCTTATTTACTATATGTGTTAGTATAAATAACATATCTAGTCACTAGTGTCACTTCTGCACTATCTGTATGAGTATAAATAACCTATCTAGTCACTAGTGTCACTTCTGCACTATCTGTGTGAGTATAAATAACCTATCTAGTCACTAGTGTCACTTCTGCACTATCTGTGTGAGTATAAATAACCTATCTAGTCACTAGTGTCACTTCTGCACTATCTGTATGAGTATAAATAACCTATCTAGTCACTAGTGTCACTTCTGCACTATCTGTATGAGTATAAATAACCTATCTAGTCACTAGTGTCACTTCTGCACTATCTGTATGAGTATAAATAACCTATCTAGTCACTAGTGTCCCTTCTGCACTATCTGTATGAGTATAAATAACATATCTAGTCACTAGTGTCACTTCTTTACTATATGTGTTAGTATAAATAACATATGTAGTCACTAGTGTACCTTCTTTACTATATGTGTTAGTATAAGTAACATATCTAGTCACTAGTGTCCCTTCTGCACACTCTGTATGAGTATAAATAACCTATCTAGTCACTAGTGTCCCTTCTGCACTAGCTGTGTGAGAATAAATAACATCTAGTCACTAGTGTCCCTTCTTTACTATATGTGTTAGTATAAGTAACATATCTAGTCACTAGTGTCACTTCTGCACTCTCTGTATGAGCATAAATAACATATCTAGTCACTAGTGTCACTTCTGCACTCTCTGTATGAGCATAAATAACATATCTAGTCACTAGTGTCACTTCTGCACTATCTGTGTGAGTATAAGTAACCTATCTAGTCACTAGTGTCACTTCTGCACTATCTGTGTGAGTATAAGTAGCCTATCTAGTCACTAGTGTCCCTTCTGCACACTCTGTGTGAGAATAAATAACATATTGAGTCACTAGTGTCCCTTCTGCACACTCTGTGTGAGAATAAATAACATATTGAGTCACTAGTGTCCCTTCTGCACACTCTGTGTGAGAATAAATAACATATTGAGTCACTAGTGTCCCTTCTGTACTATATGTGTTAGTATAAGTAACATATCTAGTCACTAGTGTACCTTCTGCACACTCTAGTGACTAGATATGTTACTTATACTCATACAGATAGTGCAGAAGGGACACTAGTGACTAGATATGTTATTTATACTCATACAGATAGTGCAGAAGGGACACTAGTGACTAGATATGTTATTTATACTCATACAGATAGTGCAGAAGGGACACTAGTGACTAGATAGGTTATTTGTACTCATACAGTGTCCCTTCTGCACACTCAGGTTGTTTATACTCATACAATCTAGTCACTAGTGTCCCTTCTGCACACTCTGTATGAGTATAAACAACCTATCTAGTCACTAGTGTCCCTTATGCACTATCTGTATGAGTATAAATAACCTATCTAGTCACTAGTGTCACTTCTGCACTATCTGTATGAGTATAAATAACCTATCTAGTCACTAGTGTCACTTCTGCACTATCTGTATGAGTATAAATAACATATCTAGTCACTAGTGTCACTTCTGCACTATCTGTATGAGTATAAATAACCTATCTAGTCACTAGTGTCACTTCTGCACTATCTGTATGAGTATAAATAACATATCTAGTCACTAGTGTCACTTCTGCACTATCTGTATGAGTATAAATAACCTATCTAGTCACTAGTGTCACTTCTGCACACTCTGTATGAGTATAAACAACCTATCTAGTCACTAGTGTCCCTTATGCACTATCTGTATGAGTATAAATAACCTATCTAGTCACTAGTGTCACTTCTGCACTATCTGTATGAGTATAAATAACCTATCTAGTCACTAGTGTCACTTCTGCACACTCTGTATGAGTATAAACAACATATCTAGTCACTAGTGTCACTTCTGCACTATCTGTATGAGTATAAATAATATATCTAGTCACTAGTGTCACTTCTGCACTATCTGTATGAGTATAAATAACATATCTAGTCACTAGTGTCCCTTCTGCACTATCTGTATGAGTATAAATAACCTATCTAGTCACTAGTGTCCCTTCTGCACTATCTGTATGAGTATAAATAACATATCTAGTCACTAGTGTCCCTTCTGCACTATCTGTATGAGTATAAATAACCTATCTAGTCACTAGTTTCCCTTCTGCACTATCTGTATGAGTATAAATAACCTATCTTGTCACTAGTGTCACTTCTGCACTATCTGTATGAGTATAAATAACATATCTAGTCACTAGTGTCCCTTCTGCACTATCTGTATGAGTATAAATAACCTATCTAGTCACTAGTTTCCCTTCTGCACTATCTGTGTGAGTATAAATAACCTATCTAGTCACTAGTGTCACTTCTGCACTATCTGTATGAGTATAAATAACCTATCTAGTCACTAGTGTCCCTTCTGCACTATCTGTATGAGTATAAATAACCTATCTAGTCACTAGTGTCACTTCTGCACTATCTGTATGAGTATAAATAACATATCTAGTCACTAGTGTCACTTCTGCACTATCTGTATGAGTATAAATAACATATCTAGTCACTAGTGTCCCTTCTTTACTATATGTGTTAGTATAAATAACAATATCTAGTCACTAGTGTCACTTCTGCACTATCTGTATGAGTATAAATAACCTATCTATTCACTAGTGTCACTTCTGCACTGTGTGAGTATAAATAACCTATTTAGTCACTAGTGTCACTTCTGCACTATCTGTATGAGTATAAATAACCTATCTAGTCACTAGTGTCACTTCTGCACTATCTGTGTGAGTATAAATAACCTATCTAGTCACTAGTGTCACTTCTGCACTATCTGTATGAGTATAAATAACCTATCTAGTCACTAGTGTCACTTCTGCACTATCTGTATGAGTATAAATAACCTATCTAGTCACTAGTGTCACTTCTGCACTATCTGTATGAGTATAAATAACCTATCTAGTCACTAGTGTCACTTCTGCACACTCTGTATGAGTATAAATAACATATCTAGTCACTAGTGTCCCTTATGCACTATCTGTATGAGTATAAATAACCTATCTAGTCACTAGTGTCCCTTCTGCACTATCTGTATGAGTATAAATAACATATCTAGTCACTAGTGTCACTTCTGCACTATCTGTGTGAGTATAAATAACCTATCTAGTCACTAGTGTCACTTCTGCACTATGTGTGTGAGTATAAGTAGCCTATCTAGTCACTAGTGTCACTTCTGCATTATCTGTGTGAGTATAAGTAGCCTATCTAGTCACTAGTGTCACTTCTGCACTATCTGTGTGAGTATAAGTTACCTAATATGACACTGAAACCTGGTATTATCTAAATATATAGATAATGTGCATAATATAGAAATATGGCACTGCCCTGTTAGTCTACTAGTATTAACTATTTCATTTGTTTATTTGAATTGCAAATTACATGTATTATCTTAAAACGTAATAAAAAATAAAAAACAGCTGCAGCAAACCATCAATTTGTTGGAAAGTTAGGAGCTGTCATGCAGTGCAGAAAAGCCTGGCACTTAGTTGCTGTTAAACTCTGTTTCTCCCTAGGAGCAGTATTAAACTTTAGAAAAAGGGGAGACAACAGCAGGTTAGGGTGCAAGTAACAGTTTGGGGTGTGTGGGCGGGAGGTGGTGTCTACAGAGAGAAAGTTTAAAAGGATAAAGAATAGCTGGGTTAAAGACAGGAGGCAGAGGAGGGGAGGCAGAAAGAGACAGACATGGGGAAAGGAGAGGACTAGACAGTAGCTTAAAAAGAGATGTTTGCTGCAGAATATGTAGGTTTGCTCATATTTTGACTCTCATACATGCCTTGTAAATGTGTGCCCCCTCGTGAAAAAAAAAAAGCCCCCCCATTTCATTTGTTCTGGAGCCGACCCTGAATGAACGCCTGTTGCGGTGGAGCCTAGCCTTGCAGCCCTTCAACTTCACTATTCAATACTGGCCGGGAAAGAGCAATGGGAGTGCTGATCGACTTTCTCGGCAAACTGAGTTGGAATAGCTCCCCAGACAGCCCTAGGCTGACCCGTGTGTGGGTCTAGCCAGGTCTGCGGGACTTTTCATGGGGGGGAGCACTGTCACAGATACCAGGATGCTAAGGCGACCCCCCCACCCCCTACTACCTGGCTCTCTCCTTTTCACACCGGTTTTGGCCTTTTCATGGCTTACGGGAATCTCCCAAACTCTTCTTGTTTCTTGTTTTGATGTTTGTACCTCCTCACGGAAGAGCTGATCGCTGACCACCTAACCCCTTTCCTGATGGCCGGGCTCCTGGAGCTACAGGCCAGCCACAACACCCGGATACCCGCTAACCTTTACCCCAGGTCGCTCCAGCGGCCCTTTGCCCCAGGGCTCTGCTCTTTTGGGGATTGGTACCCCCAAGGGAGTGCTATAATTAAAAAAGGGGTAACTGGCGCTAATGGTTAGATTAGCTAGGATAACACTACCAATGATGTGACTATTATATTAATAGACGGCTATCCGTTTGAGTGAAAAAATAGAATTGTGGAAAAATGAGCATGTGATGTGGATATCCTATTATTATCCTTCTGTTAACTGAAAGATAAAATTCAGTGTCTCAATTCCTAATTGGATAAAGTGACAGCGTGTTAAAAAACAAAAAATGTGATAGAGGATTTTACCTATTTGACATCGTTAATACTGATGTTAGTGTAGTAAGATAATTGTGACGTGTATACGTTTGATGTGGTGGACAATTAAGGTCTATATATGTAGATAATAAGTAACGGATTGGATAGCAAAAATAAATCTCTGTGACAGTATTACTACGTAAAATATTTAATCCTTATAAAAAATCAATAAAACAACAATCGATATATTTAAAACATTAGGGACGTCTCCCTTGCAATCAGTAGTATCTGTCGACAAGAAGTTTGCTCAGCAGCAGTTAACTGGGCATCGTTGGTGGTATATACTACAGTGTTACTGCATAAGTAAAAGTCACAATGGCACAAATAGTAAGGTACCTTACAGTTAGAGATGTTGTGGAGGCTGGTAGACCGGCCGTGTGTTGATTCTTTTTGCCCTTGCACCGGGTCTCAGTATAGCGGTGTATTTCGCGGCTTAAAGACCAAACAGCTCGCTAATGTGGTGATTGGTGGTTTGGGTCACACACCCCTTCTCTGATAGGTCTAATGAATGGCGTTCCGTGAAAATATATCGGCCAATATATTATTTGATGAATCCTTCTTCTTACTGCAATGATGTTTGTTGAACTTGAGTCAGACAATTTGTGCCTGCTGTAGCCGTGTTCAGAGACGGTTATAGTGGTAAAAGTAAATACTCGCTATTCGCTGATCAGATCCCTAGTCCTTGCAGTGGCTTTATCTCCTAAATCATAAAATTAGAGAGTCCACAGGAGGGGCTGGATCGCAGCTTTTGCGTGTATTTCAATCTTTGATGGGTTCCAAATAAAAGCAAAGTTTCTGGAGTAAATTCTACGCGTTTCACCCTGAGAGGGCTTTATCAACAAACATCATTGCAGTAAGAAGAAGGATTCATCAAATAATATATTGGCCGATATATTTTCACGGAACGCCATTCATTAGACCTATCAGAGAAGGGGTGTGTGACCCAAACCACCAATCACCACATTAGCGAGCTGTTTGGTCTTTAAGCCGCGAAATACACCGCTATACTGAGACCCGGTGCAAGGGCAAAAAGAATCAACACACGGCCGGTCTACCAGCCTCCACAACATCTCTAACTGTAAGGTACCTTACTATTTGTGCCATTGTGACTTTTACTTATGCAGTAACACTGTAGTATATACCACCAACGATGCCCAGTTAACTGCTGCTGAGCAAACTTCTTGTCGACAGATACTACTGATTGCAAGGGAGACGTCCCTAATGTTTTAAATATATCGATTGTTGGGACTTCCGGTGGGCGGGATTACTGGATGGAAGCAAGTGCTGGGAGCTCTGCATGTCTGAGCTACAAATAACGCTTATTCATCACTTTACACCGCCATCCAGCCCCCCACGTTATGTGTCTTGCTAGGAGACTTTGAAACGGTCATCGCTAGCCGACTTTTTGAAAGTGAAGGGCATTACATCAGCCCTAGCCCCCGGGAGCAATTCACGATACCCTTGTGGTCCGCCATATTGGCACATCAGTTCAGCTAACCTGGGCATTATCTATCACAAGCTTTCTGGAGAAATATCTTAAGTGACTAGAGCTTACTCGGAATTGAAGATGACTAATTTAGTTACAGAGGACCGTCAAATTTTGGAGCAGCTGCAGAACCTATTGCTCCCGGCATTCACTCGGCTGGAAAGTACTACACACCAGTTGTTGGCGGAGTTGCGGTCAGCGGGAGCCTTACTTGCTCCATCAAAATGGTGCCGACCTGAAACAGATCTACCCCACAAGACTTCGGACCCTGATCAAAGAGAAAATATCCTGGGGCATAGAGAGAGGGCGGCGAGACAAGAGTCCTGGGTAAAGGAGGACCAGGTCTCTCAACCGGGTCGGACCGAACACAAACCTGACCCCTCACTATCGAAGGCCTCTCATTGTTTCCGCTCACTAATGGAGGAAGCAGCGACACCCCCCGGAATCATATCAACTGAAATCCTGGATATAGTGCAGCTAAGTACTACTGTATTTCAAGCCGTAACTGTAAAACTTGCATCAGACCACGCAGTAAATCTTACGGTCACCAGGGCTGTGGAACAGGCTGCAAAGAATCGGCAGGACACTAACAGGCAGAAATCATTATATGGTCCTCTTTCAGAGATGCATTACTATCTGATAGAGAGTGTTTGCTTACTCCTAGCCCGTATTGGAATTGGATGATCTCACCAACTGGATTAACCCACCCAACTCTGTTGCGGGTCGTTGGACCTTTAGTTGTCTAAGTATTGCCTTTTTGTTATATATAACGTTTTTCCCAAGCATGATACATTAGATCTCCCAATACTGAACTGCTTTGTTACCTCTAATAGTCCACTACAGAACGGCACCAGAGAATCTGCATAGAACTCGGTCTTGCAACACAGCTATCATGCTATAAGAGACAGTAGATCCAGATAATAACTTAATTGACTTGTGTAAAAGCCTCACAACAACAGAGCTTCCAGCAGATCAGTCAATTATATCTGCTATGGTCAATTTGTAATTTATGCTAGAGTTATTTTTCTTTCTCCCCTGCTCATTTAGGTTCTTTAGGTATTTTAGGATCTTACTCCCTTTTCACATAAGTATATGTCACGGGCTGGGGCTGCATAACCTACTCGTACTCTGCAAACAACCACATAGTTCAGCCCCTAGTCCATAGGCAATGTCCAATGTATTTATTCCCATTGTTCAAGGGATGGTCTGTATATTTTACATATTGTCTATATTTGTTCTGTTTTTATATTACCTGGGTTAGTCTCTGTTGTGTCTTATCTAGGTACAGAATAGATGACGTAGGGAATGTCTTGATAGGCTAGGTTTAATGCATATTCTAATTCAGCCCCGTTTCTGCAAAACTGCTAACGTCCTATCCGTGAATCACACTTTTAACAGGTTTTTTACGTTGCTCCTGCACGTTGCAAATCACATCAACGTATTGTAGACCTGTATGGGGGAATTAAGTGTGTAACTGTATTGTCCATTTACCCTACGTCTCTCTAAGATTCACTCACCCTAAAGTTAGAACAGCTAAGTATCATGTTGCTTGCACCCATCAATCGATTTTAATTGTGGCGACACACTCTGTCACCTCCCTAATGTTATCATGAATGTTTGATTGTGCGGTTTATTTTTGGCCCCAGATTTCTGGACATACTGGTTTTTTCTATTTCATTTTCTTGCATTTTATTTTCACTAAAAATAGAGTCTCCTACATCTACTAGGAAGCATAATTTCACACCATGACCCATGAGGGCTAGCTGTACTTTGATTTACCAAACTGAGGCTTCAATACATACTTAAACTTCTGCTTTGAAATATAGCCAGACGCACCTGATCACCGTAAACAGCCTACCTATATCACACTCATACTTACCGAGAATCCATTCAATCATTGCGTGCAGGCAGTATAACGGCAGCCACACTTTACATTCTGGGTCATTCCCCATACGTCTCTAACTGGGGTGCATTGCTATTTTATTTTAGTTTAACTTATATGGGTAGTATAGACGTCTTCCTTTGTAGTTTTGTTTTGGGTTGTTAGTTAAGATTTGTGTTGCAAACGTCACCACCCTACTTTTGAGTACGTCTATATATTCAAGCTTACTTAAAGATTACTTATTCACATAGTGCCTATACAATACCTGTGCAGTGCAGTTCCTAGTCCTAACAAAACTGGCCATAAATATACAAGATTTTGTGTGTTTCAGACTGATGGAAATCAGCGTAATATTAATGCTACCATTCTACACGGCATTGAAACTCTAATTATGAGGTTATACTATTCATCTGCTTCATAGGGCGCTATATGCCTCCATACTCTTGGTGGGAGAGGGTGGGGGGTTTGCATTGTTTTGTTATGTTTTATTTTAGTTTAGTGGGTTGTTATGTTAGCTTAGTTGGGTTATGTTATAAAATAAAAAACCCCAGCGTTGTATGCAATTACCCCGCAAAAGGTAATCACTGAATCTGTAACTGAAAATTGAAGACTCTACATCAGCATAACTGGCATATTACTAACATTGGTCTATTTGGGTCTCACCCACCCTTTTGCACATTATACAATACTTCGCCCTGCGTGGCGTTAAGATTTGAAATCTGTATGATTGTATGCATTGTTGGATATAAATAAAAATTTTAAAAAAAATATATCGATTGTTGTTTTATTGATTTTTTATAAGGATTAAATATTTTACGTAGTAATACTGTCACAGAGATTTATTTTTGCTATCCAATCTGTTACTTATTATCTACATATATAGACCTTAATTGTCCACCACATCAAACGTATACACGTCACAATTTTCTTACTACACTAACATCAGTATTAACGATGTCAAATAGGTAAAATCCTCTATCACATTTTTTGTTTTTTAACACGCTGTCACTTTATCCAATTAGGAATTGAGACACTGAATTTTATCTTTCAGTTAACAGAAGGATAATAATAGGATATCCACATCACATGCTCATTTTTCCACAATTCTATTTTTTCACTCAAACGGATAGCCGTCTATTAATATAATAGTCACATCATTGGTAGTGTTATCCTAGTTAATCTAACCATTAGCGCCAGTTACCCCTTTTTTAATTATAGCACTCACATTTTTTAAACTACTGAGGAGGAGTAGTTTTTTTAACCAGGCATTTAGGATAACAGTTAGCGCCAACACTCACTTCTAAACACTTGTTCACTACTACCCCCAAGGGAGGGCAAGAGGTGGGGTGATTGCTGGATGGGAGCTCCCTTGGGAACTTGGGGTTTCGGATCCCCCCTACAACCTCTACTCCATTAGCGCTTATCCGGTGTACCTTTGATCCACTGCCGCTCCGGCCCCAAGAGACGGATCATGTTGCTTTTTGGACTGGAACACCTTGGGGCCTGGAGCTCTCCATTGGTACCCAGGAATAGCTGAAACACAAAAACAAGATGGTGTATTATAAAAATACACAGAGAGGGGCTAAACAAAATATGATGTAACGAACAGTGGCTATAATAAAATAGTTTTATATTAAAATGTGGTCAATGAAAACATTAAATACATGGACATAAAAGTATATGCAATATACATACAATATAAATACCATATAAATACCAATACCAATGAAAAGTCCAAATAGGAAAAGTGCCCACCAATACAGGTAAATGAGTACCACTGAATCCAGCTGCTCCTCTAACGGGTAGTTCCAGAAAGGCCCAAAAGAAAATTTAAAAACTAAAAAAAGGAGAAGAGCGCAACAATTCAAATGTGGAGTAAAAATCTTTAATGTTAATTCACACGCAAAATAGTGCAAATCACAAGATATATGATTAAAAACAGCACATCACAGGAGGTAAATAACAAATCAGCAGATGAAAGCTTGGTTCACGATCTGTAATAAAAGTCACCAACGACACGCTTGGCTTGGATGTTGTCCGAAAGTTCCGTGTTAAAACATATGGAATTCCGCTTCGATATCCACAGCATGAAAGATTCCACCGAATTAGTGACCAGGTGAGTCAGCTGAAAATTGTGTGTGTTTTACAATAAAGTATGTTGGTGTTTCACCTGAATACTGGTTTTGTCTGGTTATTTGGGTGGGCTCTGGCTATAATCACTTTTCTCCGCTCTATAGCTGCAAGTTCCAGGTATAGGAAGGACCCTCTTGATGGAGCTACCCAGACAGGGTAGAGTCCGTCACAACTTCACAGGGGCAATAGAGCCTTTCTGAATTCTGCTTGCTTTGGGTTAATATAGGTGAACAGTCCTGCCCCTGGAGAATACCTTGGGAATGCCCATGGTTATCCCCTTGTTAATGTCTACAAAGTCTTAAATATACGTCTTATTCTATTCAATGAGACTCAACAGAAATGCAAATATTTGACAATTACTATTACATTAAAGGGACAGTCAACACCAGAATCTTTGTTGTTTAAAAAGAAAGATAATCCCTTTATTACCCATTCCCCATTTTTGCATAGCCAACACTGTTACAGAAATAACATTTTTACCTCTGTGATTACCTTGTATCTAAGCCTCTGCAGACTGCCCCCTTATTTCAGTTCTTTTGACAGACTTGCATTTAAGACAATCAGTGCTAACTCCAGGATAACTTCACGTGCATGAGCTCAATGTTATCTATATGAAACACATGCCCTCTAGTGGTCAAAATGCATTCAGATTAGAGGCAGTCTTCAAAGTCTAAGAAATTAGCATATGAACCTCCTAGAATTAGTTTTCAACTAAGAATACCAAGAGAACATAACAAAATTGGTGATAAAAGTAAAATGTAAAGTTGTTTAAAATTACATTCCCTATTTAAATCATGAAAGTTTTTTTTGGACTTGAATGTCCCTTTAACATTGTTTCAAGTGTGTGTTGTTGCAGTTATATTTGTTTAAACAACTTAGTAATAGGTACTTGTTTTGGATGAGTGATTTAATTTACTGGGCACTTGATGTCACTATTGATGTTTATAATTTTAATGGAAGGAATTAACGGATCTGTAAAAAATATAGGGAAAGCATTGTCTAATTAATTTTGAGTGTAATCTTGCATTCACTATGAGACCCTAAGCAATCTTAGAAGCATATATGAATTTAATCTAATTATGACCCTTAGGAAAGTCTCCCTAAGGGGGATGGCGGGAAACCACATGTGTAACAGTTCCTTAATGGATATGGCTGCACCTCCCTGAGGAAGCCAAATTAGGCTGAAACGTACGTATGGAGTTTGCCATGTCTCTCATTCAAAGAGGGATTGCCTTGAATTTTGGGGCTGGACTGCACTGTTTAGTCAGGATCAGACTAATATACCACAGGAAAGTTCTTGAAAGGCACATGCTGGGCAAAAATAGTGTGCTCCTAGGGTGGTAAAGATGTGCATTTGTGAAGAAAATCTGATATTCGTTTTGTTTAACAAGCCAAATATCTGCATGAATGAAAAATTAAAGAAAACAGAAAATACTGATGAAAAGTGCGTTTATAGTATTTAATAAAGGAGCAGAAGTACCTTTAGACAGAAAAATATGTTCCAAAACAATTTGCTTGACAGTATTATATTCTGCTCTTTAACTAGGAATGTTAATGAAACTCCACTCTCCGAAGTCCAAAGTAGCATTCTCTGGAATGTGCTCAGTTGCCAGTTTACAGAGAAATCCACCAGGCGAAGTGTATAACAATCTAGGAAAACAAAATAAAAAACAGCACAATAGCATAATATAGTGCAGCCATTCTTTGCAGTTTTAATAAAATAATCCATAAATACACTCATGTATAAAACTCTTCAGAGGCTATAGTCAGGGCTGGATATTCTTCTACTAGTCCAAGACAGGGCCGTCTTTAATATTGACTGGACCCTGGGCAAACATTTTCTTGCCCCCCCCCATGCAATTTCACTCTCCACCCCAACATCCCAAAAAACAACTAAATCAATTTATTTTTATAAATTTTTTTTTAATTATTCGCCCAGCAGTGGGCTAATCATTAAAAAAAAATTGTAATACGTGAAACTGGATCTAAGCAGTACTAATAAGTAAATAAATATATATATATATACATTCCTCCACTCTGGATTAATTTAATATGCTTTTGAATGTGATTCTGGTGTGAGGTTAGCTGGTTAAAGAGATTTAGGGCAGCCAACAGGAGCAAAGCAAGGTAAAGACTGAGGAGGAAGCATGGAGGTGCAGACAAATATAACTTTACTGACTGGAACAGCAGAACTACTATGGGAAGCTGTAAAATCTGAGACAGAGAGAAATAAAAACTATAAAAATAAACCTTACCTTAATGTGTGAAGTATCAGCATGACACTATACATCAGCCACAGCAGCACATGTCACTTCTTTGCTAGGAACAAGTTCCCTCTCATCCTGCACTAGACAATGCTGCATGGGGGAGGGGCATGTGTACACTCACTTATTCTTCCCACTGACACCTTTCTACAAAGCACTGTTACCCTAACAAACTTCAGTTAGTTGATCTTAGTGCCACAGCAGAAAGAACAGGGTTAAGGGGACCAGCAGACTGGATGCTGTCTGCCCAAGGCTGCATGGATACAGACGAGTCACATAGCCTCAAGACTGAAGAGAGCAGTGTATGCAGCTGCACAGATGCTCAAATTCTCACGTGCCTGCCACTCCAGCTTTCTGCTGCATGCGCCTTTAGTCAGCCCTACCCAGAAACAATCCCCACCACCAGAGCGGTTACCTGGTAACAGTGGTAACCCCAGCAGGACCTTTTCTGATGCAGTGGGATTGGCTGTATGCTGAGTTAGGGCTTAGCATCCAGTGCTGCACAGTGCACATCTAAAACAGCACATGGCATTAGCTTGGAATGTCACATGACACCGGCACGGTCTGGCACAGTTTCTCACAAATAAATATAAGCAGATAACTTTTGACTGTGACATTATTAGGACTGACTGTTTGTGTCCCCCATGTCACATGACATCAGCAGTCTGGCATGAACTAAAAAGAAATTTAAATTTTTTATTTTTTTTATTATTTTTTTAGGACTTTTGGGCCCTTCAACAAAGACTGGGTCCTGGGCAGCTGCCCCTTTTGCCCTGTGTTAAAGATGACCCTGGTCCCAGATGAGTAGGAAATTGCAGTGGATGAAATTTACTTTCTTCCTATCTTTAACACTATGTTGACTAATCATATTTCACCTCTAGACTGATAAAAAAAAATTCCCCCTGACAAGTAAACTAAAGTGATATTTTTTTCACCACTGGCTATATCCCATAATTCCTTACATGCAGTTTTCCTTAAACCACACTCATCTTTCTCAGCAGTCATATAGACTTTACTTCACCACTGTTTCTTATTGCTTTCACAAACCATTGTTACTTCATATACTAGTACCTTCAGCTTTGGCGCAGCTGTCCTAGCGGACCTATTGGTTAGCGTGCGAGTTAGAGTGACCACACTGTCTGATTTTTGGATATTAGCACACCTGAGTCTTTCACTCACGCATTAACATTTTGCTTTCAACTTGTAATAAGAGAGCAAGAATAGGAGCGCTATTGATTTAACTTGAGCGGTGTTGGCACTCAATAGTGCTAATATTTTTGCGCTCCAATTGTAATCTAGCCCTATATATGTTTTTTTTTTTTGCTCTTAGTATAAACAACTCCTGCTTGTAACTGAGCTGTCAACTGTTACAATTGTGTTTCATTGTCTAAAAGAAATGAAGAAGCATCTATACGCTAATTTTATTTCTAGGGTGCCTTTCACGCACATGAATGGTTTTATAACAGTGCTGCCAATTTAGATCATGACTAATACAAAACACAAGACCTGCTTAGAATGTGCACATTAATGCGCTTGCTCAATCGGATTTATCTAATTTGATTTTGTATTTACTATGATTGTGTGTGACTTGCACCCCAATCTTGTGAGACTTTCATATGTTCTCACAAGATACCAGCCAAAAACCAAGCAAGGGCTAAGGACAGGAGCAACAGAATATGAGACGCAAGTGACAGGCCTGCTCACTTACTGTAATTAGGAAAAGAACCAGCTCTTTTAGCATTTAACTTAAAAATTCAAGCTAAAAGTTTGATTGTTGTACATTATTATTACACCCCATAACTACCTGTACGTGCTAAGAAGTCGTTACTAAACTTTATTTATTATTTCGTTTTTAGTTGATGGGAGTAACTTTTATTGACACCTATATCCTGCTTCGCCTAACAACCATTTAAAAAATGTATTTCACTCTTTACATGCTGCAAAACATATGTGTGTGTGCACAGGTTGTGCTCAGGTACACACTAAAGCCAGGGCACTGTTATTGGGGTGTGCTTCGGTTATTTCTCTCCCTCTGATGCCCCAAAACTATCACAAATACAACTACAGCCTGGAACGAGCAATGAAATTATTTGAGTATCCCTACGTTTGCTCATCTTTAAAAACAAACAAATACCTATATTTATTATCCTTTCACTTACCAAGATACAATCCGTGGTGTTAAAATGATACCTTAGTCATTCTTTGAGGATGCAATTTTAGCATTAGTGACACACAATTTTTGTTTAACCCTTACACTTTATGCTCCACTCGCAAAAAACTGGGGCATGCTAATTTAGTTTGAGCTCAAACGAACGCATTTACTCTCAACTTGTAATACACGCACAAGTTAACAAGGTCGCGATATTACTTATTGTGACTTGCGCTAACAACAGAATTGCATAATCAACAAATGCATAATAAAAATACATTGCAATAGCACTTACTATGAATTTCAAATAAGCAGTACATTTTTTTTCTGCCAAATGTATTTTTCCCCCTTATGCTGACCCCCGATATCATGTGATATTGGAAGTAAATTGGAAAGTCTCTTAAAATTGCTGCTCTATCTGAATCATGAAAGTTTAATTTTGACTTTAGTCGCTTTAAGTACTGCTGAGGAGTGGATACAGGCATTGAGCCAATTAGCAGCAGCAATCACACAGCTGGGTGATTGGGTCAGTGGCAGTTCGTCTTTGGAACCAGCAGTGCTCTATGGCAACTTTAACTATGTGTTTACCCATTTGAGCATGCAAATGTTGCACTATAATTTAACACCAATACCAATAGGTTCTCAATGCCAAGACTAGTATAAGTGTGATCTTTATTTTCAAAAGCTAAACAATTGAACTAAAACATTAAACACAACATCCCTTAAAATAAGAAAGTATTGCATATTATAAACCCTTTGAATCAGACACCTCCTCCTCTCATATCAATTTGTATTTAGAAATCTAATTTGTACTGAGGTTAAAAACAAAGTATTAGTTTATTCTAGGTTTTTTAGAGACAAGCTTTGGGAAGCTACATTGTAATTAAGGAATACTTTATCAAAGAACCCTATTTTATGTTATTTTATTTATTGCTGTCTAGGTTTGTATTCTCCAGTAATAAGGAAACTATCAAGCAAAGAGAAAAACATGTAATAAAGCAATTAACAAAGCTTATATACAGTGCTATAAAGTCGATATCAACATTAAGATTTGCCTTAAAGTGCAACAGCTTCCAATGAAATGACGTTTGTGTGTCAATGAACTTGAATAGACTCCAAGTATTTATCCTACACTTCAGAGCAAAGGTTTATCAGAGCAAAGGTTTCATGACCCATATAAGTTATGTTTACAATTTAGTGTACATAGCTGAGGAATTTAAATACAGCAAATCCTTAGCAATAGACTTATCACATTTAATTAATATTACCCTCGTTTAATTGTTCTTGTTATTTAGGATTGGGAAAAAGTTGAAATGGCATAAGTAAAAAAAATTTATGTCAATAAACAGTTTTAAAAACTGTGCTATAAATGATAAAAATTGATTGGTAATTTGTAAAAAAAAAAATAGAAGAATGTAACTGGCATTGTTAATGTCCAATCAGAACTTAGATTTCTGGGCACTAGTATGTGCTTGTTAAATGAATGGACCTATTATTAGATCTATAAATAGGGTATTGGTAATTATTAGGAGGAATCAACTGAGATATACTCTAGTAGTGACTAACAAAGGGGAAGGTTTATTCTACATCCTTTCCCTCTCTTTACCAGACAAAAGGCACAACATTACAAACTGAAAGCCACCTGTATATTTGAGGTTTTGGGGTGCTACAGTAATGAATGGAAGTCACATGACACCCAGTGCCCCTCCCTCCCAGAGCTAGCGCTGATAAAAATGTAATGCAATGCAAACAATACAATAAAAATATATGTGAAACCAGGATTTTTATTAATTATTTCAGTAACAAAGTTGAACACAATGGAGATTTTGTTCTTGAATATTTTATCTTTTTAATTAAAATCAGGCTGATGTGCTAATTGATTGATTGGCAAATAAGCATTTCTTTGACATTCATTATACAGACCCAACACTGAGCTCTTTATAAAATATAAATGCACAAGGAAAAATTCTAACAAAATAAATGTAATCTTAAAATAATACACTGATAGCATTGCACATTATTACTTAAAAATAATGTCTCAGGAGAAGCTCTGGGTGAGATCAGGACAATCTGCTGATTATAACCAGATATATGCTTCATCTCTAAAAAACATCACCTATATGTGCAGTACATTTTGCTGAACCGAATAACACCATATTTGTTGACATTATGATCCTAAAGTGCTGATCAGGACCGTCACGGCCTTTGGCGGTGGCCTACCTACAGGACCTCGGCAACCCCCCCCCCGGTTATCCAGGTAAAACAGTCTAAGCTGAACTGTCAAATGATATTCCTTCATTCATAATTTATAGTAACCAGATATATATAGTGCCATACTTGTACTGTGTGACAGAGGAAAGAGAAGATTAAGCGACTTTCTTGCTACACACACACTCACAAAAAAACAGACGGAGCCCAGTTTCAATTTGTTACTTGAGGCTGTGATCCACTTGCTGGACGACCACTATGAGCGAATATACTTGGTCTGCTGAATGGGATAGTCTACATGCGCTAGCAGAGCAAAGTGGACATTGCCATGTTATATCTGGAGAATTACTCGAGAAAGTGAATAAAGATACCAGTACCCAAGTGTGTATTCCCAATTCAACAGAACCCTCACCTCAGGAGCGGGCTCCCTCTAAGAAAACACAGAACCGCCATATGATTATACCGGGGAGTGCCTCTTCAGCTGTAAGCATATCTCCTGAATAGTTACCAGGACTGAGAGCGGTACCATTAGACTCCTCCGCGAGGCCATCGAATGTGGGGGGTGATTGAAACCATGGTTGACGAGCATGCCGCTGTTCTCAGCCCTAGAGGAGATCCACCACAAGCAGAAATTTGGAGACAAACGAGAGCTGTTTTCGGAGCCATCAGAGTACAATAGATTGGAGGTAACAACATATGAAAGAAAACAGCATCTGGCAGGGTCCGCTCAGCGGGTGGTAGAAAGTGTTGAGGGGACCCTTACTAACACCCTGACTTTGAGACAGAAACAAGGGATCGGTTGAATGACTTTTATATGAACCACACATTGCCCTTTAAAAAGTATTTCAGAGAGAGCAAATAGTTTGATTTGGAGTAATTACAATTCCTGCAATCACAATGTACTCCCATGTTATTTTCTTCCCCCTCTATATAATGCAAAATGTTTTTAGATGTGGAAACTATCCCTGCCATGCCTGCTGAGTTAATATGTTAATGCATGCATTGATATATATACTGTTTAAGTGTTTTAAGATTTTCTGCATATGCCTTAGAAGCTAAATTCTCATTGGAATGAAGTTATAGGTTCACCTTAATATCACCTATTGCTGTTTATCTCCTCATAGCTTAAATTGTGTAAATTGATCCAGATCAGAGCCACCCTGTTATAACATTCCAGGTTATTCAGGGGTATTGAGATAATATATGCTTGTATTTACACCAATATATCTGTTTATATACAAACACCTTTAACTTTATTTGTTTTTGGTGGGGTGTGCTAACTTAGCAATTACATGAACAATCCTAACATAATATGGAGTTTATACCTTTAACATTAAATAGGTTCCTCTTAGACATGTGCACAGCGAGAAAATTTGTTTTGTTTCGTTTTCATTAGTTAATTTCATTTCGGCAAATTAGTTAAGTTAAATAAATAATTGGTAATGTTAAGTTAAATTGTTATTTCGGATCCATTCTTTATTCATATACTATTCTAAAGTTTATAATAGAATAATGAATATGAATAAAGAATGGATCTGAAAAACAATTTAACTTAACATAAGGAATATTCCGAAACAAAATTATGTAAACCGCCGTCCCCAACATCGCCAAAACGAAATAAAAAACTATTTACCTCTAAACTCCCGTCCCCCCACATCACCAGCACTAACTAAACCTTTTAACCCCTAAACCGCTGTCCCCACACATCGCAACTACCTAAATTAAACTATTAACCCCTAAACCTAACACCCCCTAACTTTAACATAATTAAAATAGACCTAAATTGAAGTTACAATTACTAACTTCCTAGTTAAAATAAATACAAACTTAACTGTGAAACTAAAATGAAACCTAAGCTTAAACTAAAAAAAAAAACATTGCTTGCTTTAAAAAAATACAAAAAATAAAAAATCTAACATTTCTAAAAGTAATAAAACCTACCATTACAAAAGATAATAAACACTAAAATTACAAAAAATAAAAATACTACCAATACAAAAAATAACAAACAAGATTATTCAAAATAATAAAAATTATTCCTATTCTAATACCCCCGTTTAAAATAAACAAATCCACCCCAAAAAAAAACAACTTTTATCTATAATAAACTACCAATAGCCCTTAAAAGGGCCTTTTTTAGGGCATTGCCCTAAAGTTAACAGCTCTTTTGCCAATAAATTAAAACAAATACCCCCTAACATTACAAACCCCCAACCCCCCAAAATAATAAAAACCTGACTAAAAAAAAAACGAATCTACCAAAATGGCATTTGTATAGCTCTTTTACAGCTCATTAAAAATAAAAAGCCCTAATTTAAAAAAAAACAACAAACACCCCGAAAATAAAAAAATACCTAACACTAATCCTAAAATCGGTACTCACGATTGATGAAGTCCGGACATTCATCTCCTTCCCAGCGGCGAAACATCTTCATTCAGGCGGCTCCATCTTCATCCATCCCGGGACCGGCATATTCTATCTTCATGGCGGAGGTGGAGCGATCAGTGGATGCGCGGAGGCGGAGCAGAGATGGAGGTCCATTGGTCCGACGTGGAAGTCCTCTTCATGCGATTGTCCACCGCACACTGAAGATTGAATATATAGATTTATATTGGGGTACCCTTGCATTCCTATTGGCTGAAAAAATCCTATTCGCAGTTCAAATCAGGGGTTAATACCTTTATTTAGTGTTGGCTATGTGGGGGGACAGGGGTTTAGGAGTTAATAGCTTTATTTAGTTTTGGCGATGTGGGGGGACGGCGGTTTAGATTAGACCAATGAAAAATTCTGAATATGAATAAAGAATGGATATGAAAATTCGGAAACTGATTTATTCGTTTTCTGAACTTTTCGGGATTTTAGTTATGGTGCCGGTTCGAAAATTCAGATTTATCCGAGTCTCTGAATCAGCCAAAATTCAGCCGAAAATTAAATTCGGACGAAACTAATTGCACATGTCTATTTCCTCTCACTTAACAAGGTTCGAATTATAGTCTCTGGAAGATATATAATTACCATAGGACCAAGAAACTAGTTATTTTTTTCACTTTTTATATGTCCTAACTTTGTTATAAATTGAGCTTGGTGGGTTCAAACCTAGCTAGTTTTTGTTAATTGACATTATAGATTTTGTTATGATCATATTGGCCTATTTTATGTTATTAGATTTACATGTTCACAATTTTCATTTGGACTCTTGAGCCAATGGCTATCTATATAAATCAGGTCAGTCTCTGTACCCATCAGATATACTCCCTCTCTATGTAAAATAATTTCCTATATACCGCCGGATAGGTACTATATAGGCAACCTTTCCACACAGTATTTCCTTTCTCCATATAAGAAACAGCAGTTAGCCACTATTTATGGTAGTCAGCCTCTATGGAACAACATTTTACATTGTCTAGAAGGGGCATTACATTTATTTTCTTATGCTATAAGAGAGTATCCTTTAGCACTTAGTGGTCAGAGACCCAGTATTTTATGTTCACCTTTAACTTGTTATGTGACACTGTCTGTATAATTTTTGTGTTGGTTTTTGGAGTTCATCTCTGTATTATATATTTATTTACTGTATATGTGAGGCTATTAGCGTCCCAAGATTGCCCACACCCCTGGATACAAAACTATGCCAAAATGTATTACAGAGCTAGCGCCTTCATATTTCTGATTCATCAAATCCCTGTAATATATTTAAAGCATCTGTACTTCACTATCTACGTTATGTTACATACATATTTAAATGCCAGGGACTAGCCTAGAGCTATATTATATAAAGCTAGTTATCTAGTGTTTGACACGCTCCAAGGGGCCTATATATATATATATATATATATATATATATATATTTAACTCTTTGTTTCATTGTATTACTCTGTTGAAGTGTAATATACAACTTGCCCTTTACATAATATTATTAACTCCGCAAGTTATGGTGTGCTTACTGCTATTGTCTATTATCTAGTTCACTTAAAAGTTGAGAATGTTGCATTATCATCATGGCCTTTGAGACTTATTAGTCCCCCTTCTTTAAGTCACATGAAAATACATAGGCCCAAGAGTGGCCTTCTGTCCAATGGGAAAATCTAAAAATGTAAAACCGAGGTTTAATTTAGGTTGATTCATACTCTTTGCAGACACCTTTTCCTGTGTCCTGGAATAGCGGATAACATTTTGTATTGAGTATTATTTGTATGTCTTTATCATATTTTTCTTATGACTGTCTGTAATATTGTTCTTGAAACCTCAATAAAAACATATTAAAAAAAAAATACTGCCAATGTCAGTAAAATATTGGCTGGGCGTCAAACCTAGGTCTATAGAAAATGGTCTAGATTCAACAATGTTCGCAGGTCTGTCATGATAAAGGTCACTTGGTCTAACTGAGCTTGCAAGTTACTGTCGTTCGCAGAGAAGCTCAACCTCTAATGTTAAGTTGATTTGTAAGATAAGTCGAATTAAAACTAATGTATCCCTCATAAGCTTGCAAATAGTATGTCAGTATATACCAGGGTTATAAATATAATTTATTTATTATTATTCTTTAAAATAACCTCCAATTAAAATGTATATACAAAATAATTGAAATTAATATTTATTCCTAAATTCTTAAGATTAGTTACATTTATAAACACATTGAAATTTATTTCTATAGAAACTAGAATAGATTATGAATCAACTATACACACTTATGCTGTTATAATATTCTTTACAAAGTAAATAAAAAATATATCTCTAAAATGGACCTTACTTAAAATGAATCACATAAAAATATCACAATAACATACCAGAAGTTTCTATAATTAGCCAATAACTCTAATTCAAAGCCCAATATGGATTACAAACTCTGCTTAATTTACCACAATCAGAGATTTAAATACAATAACCAATTTTGAAATATCTCACAATAGCTGCAAATATCTTAATAAACACCAGAGAGGTCTACTTACAATAATAAGCCTGACTTAGAGATATGAAATACAAAAGACCTTTATCTAGCAAATAAGATTACTTAGCATCAATATGACTAGTTCTAAACTACACAGGATTATGAACATGAACTTAAAATACAAAGTGCCCTTTTAAATCACCAGCTTCAATTAAACTATAGCTATAGAATACCTTTGATTTAAATATAAAAGTATGAAATCAAATTGAAGTTTCAGCTTTTTCAGATAAGTCCAGTTTACCTCATAAATAAGCAAGGTATTTGCAATCTAGAGAATAAAAGGTTTAGGCCCAATGTTGCTTTCTGTAAACCAAGGCAGCAAGATAACCCATAGAGTTAAAACTCAGCAGCATGAACCTTTTTTTTTCCTCCATGCAAAAGACTATATAATGTGATAAGTCCCAACTTTTTTTATTCTAACCATTGGTGAATATTTGGATACACACTTACTGAAGCTTGTTTAATAGGCCCTTAAAGGAGCTGAGCATTGCTTGGCCCTCGGAGCTGAACATCTCTTATTGGCTTACTTGGTTTGGCATATGTTTTAAACAGTCAATTCGTTTGGCTGTCATACCAGTTTTAATCCACTAGGGGGCAGCAGCAAACAGAAATGTAGCGGGCCCAACCGAGAGTTGCACTGTTGTAGTCAGCTCTTATGAAGGTGATCTACAGACAGCTGGGCTCATAGGCTTACATGCTAAGGGGTTCAAGGGGATAGCAATGGAGTTAGGAAAGTTTAGTGAAGGTTGCATGCATCCCTGAACAGTAGAGTCTTTAGGGAGTGCTTGATGCTTTTGAAACTAGGGGAGAGGCTTGTGCAGCGAGGCAGACAGTTTCACAAGATGGGAGCCAGTACAGAGAAGTCCTGTAAACAAGAATGTGAGGAGGTAACAAGAGAGGAGGAGAATAGGAGGTTGTGAGCAGAGCGAAGGGGATGGGAGGGTGAGTATCTGGAGACAAGGTCTAAGATATAGGAGAAGCAGTGCAGTTGAGGGATTTGTATGTCAGAGCCAGAATTTTGTGTTTAATCTTGGAGGCAAGGGGAAGCCAGTGAAGGGTTTGGCAGAGAGGTGCAGCAGATGATGAGCGACGTGTAAGGAAGATGAGCCTGGCAGAGGCATTCATTATGGATTGTAAAGGAGCTAGGTGGCAGCTAGGGAGACCAGAGAGGATGGAGTTGCAGTATTTGAGGCAGGAAAGGATGAGAGAGTAGTTTAAAATCTTAGTTTGTCTTGTGTAAGGAAATGTCTAATTTTAGAGATGTTTTAAAGGGGCTAGCGGTGGTAGGACTGTGTGTGAGGAGTGAAAGAAACATCTGAGTAAAGTGTGACCCCAAGACATCGGGCATGCGGCGTAGGGGTAATGATGGAGTTATTGACAGTTATAGAGAAATAGGGGGTGGATATTTTTGAAGAAGGGGCTAAATAAGGAGCTCAGTTTTGGAGAGATGTAACTTAAGGTAGTGAGAGGACATCTAGGTTGAGATATTAGAAAGACAGTTATTCACACGGGTTAGCAAGGAAGGAGATAGGTCTGATGCAGAGATGTATTTTTGGGTATCATCGGCATACAAATGATATTGAAACCCATGGCACTTTATTAAGTTACCTAATGATGACTTGTAGATTGAGAAGAGAAGGGACAGAGGACAGAGCCTTGCGGTACCTCAAAAGAAAGTGGTAACGGGGCAGAAGATGCCCCAGAGAAGGCGACACTAAAGGTATGATTAGACAGGTAGGAAGAGAACGATGAGAGAGCTGTGTTGCAAATACCCTAGGATTGGAGGCTTTGGAGCAAAGGATGGTGGCCAACAGAATCAAAGGCTGCAGACAGATCAAGGAGGATAAGCAGAGAGAAGTGGCCTTTCAATTTTGCTGTAAGTGGGTCATTGGTAACCTTGATGATTGCTGTCTCTGTGGAGTGATGGGGGAAATCCAAATTGTAGGAGGGAGTTTAATGTAAGGAAATGGGATAGACATGCATATACTAGCTTTTCAAGAAGTTTTGAGGTGAGAGGGAGTAGGGAAATAGGGCAGGTAGTTGGATGGGGAAGTTGGATCGAGAGAGGGTTTTTTGAGAATAGGTGTGGCCATTGCATGTTTTAGAGATGAGGGAAATATAACAGTGCTGAGGGAGAGGTTAAAAAATTTGTGTGAGTATAGGGGTAAGAGTAGAAGAGAGGGAGGGGAGTAGCTGTGAGGGGATGGGGTTCAGGGGACAGGTAGTGAGGTGAGAGGACAATATAAGGGCAGAAACTTCTTCCTCAGTAACAGGGGCAACATAGCTAAATTTATGGCTATGTGGGTTTTGGATGATAGTGAGCTTTTGGGGGGTGGGAGTTTAGTTTGTTGTTTGTTTATTGTTAGTTTGTTGAGAGCTGATTTCGTTTTGATGGAGTTGATTTTGTTATTGAAGTGGCTGGCAAAAACTTGAGCTGAGAGAGAAGTTGTATTAGGAGGTGAGGGTGGGCGGAGAAGAGTATTGAAAGTGGAGAACAGATGTTTTGGGTTTGAAGAAAGAGAGTACAGATAAGAGTAGAGATTCAGGGGCCTATCTATCAAGCCCCGAATGGAGCTTGATGCCCCGTGTTTCTGGCGAGCCTGCAGGCTCGCCAGAAACAGCAGTTATGAAGCAGCGGTCACAAAGACCGCTGCTCCATAACCTGTCCGCCTGCTCTGAGCAGGAGGACAGACATCGCCGGAAATCAACCCAATCGAGTACGATCGGGTTGATTGACACCCCCCTGCTGGCTGCCCATTGGCCGCGAGTCTGCAGGGGGCGGCGTTGCACCAGCAGCTCTTGCGAGCTGCTGGTGCAATGCTGAATATGGCGAGCGTATTTCTCCCCGTATTCAGCAAGGTCTGGCAGACCTGATCCGCACTGTCGGATCAGGTACGCCAGATTTTGATAAATAGAGGCCATAATGTTGCTTATAAAGATCAAGGGCAGAATAGTAGGATAAACTTGTAGTGAAGAAAGTCAGCTGAACCCCGAGATTTTCTCCAGTGTCATTCAGCAGTATGGGAACATCCGCATATGTACCATGTCAGAGGAGAATGCCAAGGATGAGAATGAGCATGTGATTTCCGAGATTTGGTAGGAGGGGCCAGATTGTTAAGGACCAATGCAAGGGTGGAATTATAGTTTCAGAAATATTGGTCAGGGTAGGGATGTGATGTTACAAGTGAGGAGATGATGGTCAGAAAGAGGAAAAGGAGAGTTTCTGCAGTTTGAGATAGTGCATCGATAGCTGAAAATCAGATCAAGGGAGTGATCATCTTTGTGAGTGGGAGAGTCAGTTCATTATGACAGGCCGAAAGAGGAAGTGAGTTGCAGCAGAGGCAGTGGGATTATCATCAGGGAGGTTGAAGTCACCAAGAATGAGGGCAGGGGTGGAGAAAAGGAAATAAGGCAGCCAGGCAGCAAATTGATCTAGAAATTGAGTTGAGGAGTCGGGGCGGTATATGACAGCAACACGTATAGAGAGGGGAGAAAATAAGCTAATCATGTTGGTCACTAGCAGCTAATATGAGCAAGAGGGGAATGACATGAGATGAGATGCAGATTTGCAGTAATGCAACTGTTTTTGGGATGAGGTGCAAGGGGGAGAGAGAGTCTCTAGGAATGTTTGAAATTCATAAATACAAAAGTAAGGTGAGGTTAAGAGAGAGGGGCTAATGAACAGTGCAGGTGGTGAGGGGGAAGGAGTAATTGAATAAAGTAGTTTGTTATAGAGACAAAAGGTAGCAAAAAGGAATATGAAGATACTGAGCATTATTAAAAAAAGAGGGAAACAGTGAAACACTTAAAATACAGTATTACAACAGCACTTGCATTGTCCCTTGTTCACTCCTTGTTCAATTCTTGAATAATTATTTTGCTCAATTGTTAATGCCTCACTTATAAATGCTCACTTAAGAGATGTGAACTGATGATGTTACAATACTGCTATCTAAACCTGCAATGCTAAACCCCCAGCCAATGCAAGGTTCAGTCTTTATTTAATTTTTTTCTATTATTATACGCCTTCCCTTTGCTAAGTCACAACCCCACATGATTGTAGTGAAGTTTTACTTGCTTACTAGGTCACAGACTAACTTAAAGCGGCATGACAATTCTCTTTCATAACTCAGATCATACAATTTAAACAACTTTCCAATTTACTTCTATTATCTTGATATCGTTTGTCGAAGGAGCAGTAATGCACTAATGGAAAATTGCTGAAAGCCTAATGACAGGAGGAATATATGTGCAGCCACCAATCAGCAGCTTCAGAGCCTACCTGGGTATAGTTTTCAACAAATGATACAAAGAGAATGAAGCAAATTAGATAATTGAAATAAATTGGAAAGATTTAAAATTGCATGCTCTGGGGCCTAGTTATCAAGCCGTCAACCTCAAATACGCTGGAATTCCGCAGCATATTTGTGGCGAGGCTGATTCGCCTTAGTTATCAAAGGCTCGAGACCGGCAAAAGTAGAATTTTGTGACGTAAGCATCGATCCGCCGGACTCAGTCCGACACAGATCGATTCTTACGTCACTCCAGATGTTCGGCACACAAGTGCGGCACATTCTCACTACTTTTGCTAGCTATCAAAAAACTAGCAGGTACGCTCGGCACTTTTACGGCCCAGCGTACCTGGTTTTCAATCCGCCACCCCTGGAGGCGGCGGATCCCATAGGAATCAATGGGAGTCTGACCATAGCGAAAGTACAAGTTCGCTGCTGACAGACATCCCATTGATTTCTATGGGAGATGTCTGCACCTAACACGCTAACATGTACCCCGAGTCTAAACACCACTAATCTGTCCCCCCCTACACCGCCGCAACTAAATAAAGTTATTACCCCCTAAACCGCCGCTCCCGGAGCCCACCGCAAGCTACTCTATACATATTAACCCCTAAACCGCCGCTCCCGGAGCCCACCGCAACTATAATAAATGTATTAACCCCTAAACCGCCGCTCCCTGAACCCGCCGCAACCTATATTAAATGTATTAACCCCTATCCTGCCCCCCCTACACCGTCGCCACCTATAATAAATTTATTAACCCCTAATCTGCCCCCCCTACACCGTCGCCACCTATAATAAATTTATTAACCCCTATCCTGCCCCCCACTACGCCGCCGCCACTGTAATAAAATTATTAACCCCTAAACCTAAGTCTAACCCTAACGCCCCCCTAACTTAAATATTAATTAAATAAATCTAAATAAATTAACTCTTATTAAGTAAATGAATCCTATTTAAAACTAAATACTTACCTTTAAAATAAACCCTAATATAGCTACAATATAAATAAGAATTATATTCTAGCTATCTTAGGATTTATATTTATTTTATAGGTACCTTTCAATTTATTTTAACCATGTACAATAACTATTAAATAGTTATTAACTATTTAATAGCTTACCTAGCTAAAATAAAGAGAAATGTACCTGTGAAATAAATCCTAACCTAAGTTACAATTACACCTAACACTACACTATACTTTAATAAATTATTCCTATTTAAAAATAAATACCTACCTGTAAAATAAACCCTAAGATAGCTACAATATAATTAATAATTATATTATAGCTATCTTAGGATTTATATTTATTTTACAGGTAACTTTGTATTTATTTTAGCTAGTTAGAATAGTTATTAAATAGTTATTAACTATTTAATAACTACATAGCTAAAAGAAATACAAAATTACCTGTAAAATAAATCCTAACTTAAGTTACAATTAAACCTAATACTACACTATCATTAAATTAATTAAATAAATTACCTACAAATAACTACAATTAAATACAATTACATAAACTAACTAAAGTACAAAAAATAAAAAAGCTAAGTTACAAAAAATAAAAAAATAAGTTACAAACATGTTACAAATATTACAACAATTTTAAGCTACTTCCACCTAATCTAAGCCCCCTAATAAAATAACAAACCCCCCCAAAATAAAAAAAATGCCCTACCCTATTCTAAATTAAATAAATTTCAAAGCTCTTTTACCTTACCAGCCCTTAAAAGGGCCATTTGTGGGGGCATGCCCCAAAGAAAACAGCTCTTTTGCCTGTAAAAGAAAAATACAACCCCCCCCAACATTAAAACCCACCACCCACATACCTCTAATCTAACCCAAACCCCCTTACAAAAACCTAACACTAATCCCCTGAAGATCATCCTACCTTGAGTCGTCTTCACTCAGCCGAGCCACCGATGGAACTGAAGAGGACATCCGGAGTGGAAGAAGTTAATCCTCCAAGCGGCGCTGAAGAAATCTTCCATCCGATGAAGTCATCATCCAGGCGGCGCTGAAGAAAAGTCTTCGATCCGTCTGATGTCATCTTCAAAGAGGCGCTGAAGAGGTCTTCTATCCGGGCGAAGTCATCTTCCAATCCGGGTCTTGAATCTTCCTTCCGCCGACGCGGAACCACCTTCTTCACCGACGGACTACGACGAATGACGGCTCCTTTAAGGGACGTCATCCAAGATGGCGTCCCCTCAATTCCGATTGGCTGATAGGATTCTATCAGCCAATCGGAATTAAGGTAGGAAAAATCTGATTGGCTGATGGAATCAGCCAATCAGATTGAGCTCGCATTCTATTGGCTGTTCCGATCAGCCAATAGAATGCGAGCTCAATCTGATTGGCTGATTGGATCAGCCAATCGGATTGAACTTGAATCTGATTGGCTGATTCCATCAGCCAATCAGATTTTCCTACCTTAATTCCGATTGGCTGATAGAATCCTATCAGCCAATCGGAATTGAGGGGACGCCATCTTGGATGACGTCCCTTAAAGGAGCCGTCATTCGTCGTAGTCCGTCGGTGAAGAAGGTGGTTCCGCGTCGGCGGAAGGAAGATTCAAGACCCGGCTTGGAAGATGACTTCGCCCGGATAGAAGACCTCTTCAGCGCCTCTTTGAAGATGACATCGGACGGATCGAAGACTTTTCTTCAGCGCCGCCTGGATGATGACTTTATCGGATGGAAGATTTCTTCAGCGCCGCTTGGAGGATTAACTTCTTCCGCTCCGGATGTCCTCTTCAGTTCCATCGGTGGCTCGGCTGAGTGAAGACGACTCAAGGTAGGATGATCTTCAGGGGATTAGTGTTAGGTTTTTGTAAGGGGGGTTTGGGTTAGATTAGGGGTATGTGGGTGGTGGGTTTTAATGTTGGTGGGGGGGGTTGTATTTTTCTTTTACAGGCAAAAGAGCTGTTTTCTTTGGGGCATGCCCCCACAAAGGGCCCTTTTAAGGGCTGGTAAGGTAAAAGAGCTTTGAAATTTATTTAATTTAGAATAGGGTAGGGCATTTTTTTATTTTGGGGGGGTTTGTTATTTTATTAGGGGGCTTAGATTAGGTGTAAGTAGCTTAAAATTGTTGTAATATTTGTAACATGTTTGTAACTTATTTTTTTATTTTTTGTAACAGCTTTTTTTATTTTTTGTACTTTAGTTAGTTTATGCAATTGTATTTAATTGTAGTTATTTGTAGTTAATTTATTTAATTAATTTAATGATAGTGTAGTATTAGGTTTAATTGTAACTTAAGTTATGATTTATTTTACAGGTAATTTTGTATTTCTTTTAGCTATGTAGTTATTAAATAGTTAATAACTATTTAATAACTATTCTAACTAGCTAAAATAAATACAAAGTTACCTGTAAAATAAATATAAATCCTAAGATAGCTATAATATAATTATTAATTACATTGTAGCTATCTTAGGGTTTATTTTACAGGTAAGTATTTAGCTTTAAATAGGAATAATTTATTAAAGTATAGTGTAGTGTTAGGTGTAATTGTAACTTAGGTTAGGATTTATTTCACAGGTACATTTCTCTTTATTTTAGCTAGGTAAGCTATTAAATAGTTAATAACTATTTAATAGTTATTGTACATGGTTAAAATAAATTGTAAGGTACCTGTAAAATAAAAATAAATCCTAAGATAGCTAGAATATAATTCTTATTTATATTGTAGCTATATTAGGGTTTATTTTAAAGGTAAGTATTTAGTTTTAAATAGGATTCATTTACTTAATAAGAGTTAATTTATTTAGATTTATTTAATTAATATTTAAGTTAGGGGGCGTTAGGGTTAGGGTTAGACTTAGGTTTAGGGGTTAATAATTTTATTACAGTGGCGGCGGCGTAGTGGGGGGCAGGATAGGGGTTAATAAATTTATTATAGGGAGCGACGGTGTAGGGGAGGCAGATTAGGGGTTAATAAATTTATTATAGGTGACGACGGTGTAGGGGGGGCAGGATAGGGGTTAATAGGTTTAATATAGGTTGCGGCGGGTTCATGGAGCGGCGGTTTAGGGGTTAAACTATTTATTTAGTTGCGGAGAGGTGCGGGATCAGCAGGATAGGGGTTAATAATTTTATTATAGAGGGCGACGGTATGGGGGGGCAGGATAGGGGTTACTAGGTATACTGTAGGTGGTAGCGGTGTCCGGGAGCGGCGGTTTAGGGGTTAATACATTTATAAGAGTTGCGGCGGGGTCTAGGAGCGGCGGTTTAGGGATTAGTAACTTTATTGAGTTGCGGGAGGCTCCGGGGGCGCCAGTATAGGGATAGAACAGTGTAGTTTAGTGTGAGTGCTTAGTGACAGGCTAGCAATAAAGCTGGGAAAAAGCCGAAGGGCAGCGAGATCGGATGAGTGATAACTGTCACAGTCCGCTGCTCATCGCCCCGCAGCTTTTTGACAGCTTTATTTGATAACTTAGGCGTATTTTTTCAGGTCCGCGGCGGCGAAGGTAGGCAAGCTTAGGCGGGCGTATTGGGCCGGCGAAGCAAGAAAAGTAGACGGCTTGATAACTACCCCCCTCTATCTGAATCATGAAAGAAATTATGTTTGGGATTCATGTCCCTTTAAGAAATGTGCTATATCTTTTTTCTAATTTATGCTATGGCATATATAGGTACAACTTTAACTCCGTTATAATTAAGATTTTTGCACTAGTTGGGTTGCGCTCGTATTAGAAGTTCAAAGTAAACAGTTTTTGCTCTAGTAACTAACGCAAAAATCTGAAGTTAGAATATCACATGCATGTTCACGTATTCCTCCATTGAAGTCAATGGAGAAAAAAAAGTTGAAGAAAACACCCCACTCTTGCGCAATCACCATTACATATCCTCATTACCGCTAATCCGACATGAAAATATGAATGTTATTTACATAATGACATATATGTTCTATTTATTCATAAATAAATATTTCTACATATATCTGTTTTTTTTGTTTTTGTTTTTTTTTAAATATAAATATATATATACAAGGCTCAAAAATTCCACTCGCCAACTCGCAATTTGCGAGTGAAGTTTATGCAGTGGCAAGTAAGTTTTTTCTATCCTGGCTTCTATTAGTATGTTGCAGATCTGGTTCACTAGTTCACTAGTTAATGTTGTTTCTCAGACAGTGGCGACTCTCTGATTTAGCCGCCTAATTAGAGAGCCGCCACTGAGTCTGATAGCCTCTCCACACCGCCTCCACCCCTGCCATCCCTCACGTCACCCTTCCTTCATGCTTGTTGATTGGGGTTGGGGGCAGGCCGGGTCAGTCCCATTTCACTGTGTGTTGATCAGGTCAGGATGCAGGGCTGAGCGCGGTCAATTCAAATTGTCAAGCGATATTATTGGTCACTGTGACAACTCTGCGTGCTGCGGCTAGTGCGTGTGTTGTCTCTAGTCTAGGAGGATAGCAGCTACTTCTGACAAGTGAGTTAGGTGACTGTTGAGTGCTCTCTGTGACTCTGTGAGTGTCAGTCTAATCTGTGCTACAGCTTGTTGTGGAGCGAGTAAATCGGTGACTGTGACACTCTGTCACTCTTTCAGCGGTGTGTTGTCATTCTGTGAGAGAGTCTCTTAGGCAGGGCGGACTGACCGAGGGCCCGCCACCATTGCCATCATGCAGCACTAAGGATTTTTTATTTTTATTATTTTACATAAATTACATTTAAAAAAAAATGTAAAAAAAAAATTGTTGGAACTTTTTTTTTGAGGGAGGGGGGTCGCGGGAGCTGGGGTTTATGCGCTCCCGTTAGGCAAGCTGACTTTCGGAGAATCATGATGAACCCAGCCTAGTAGGAGGAAGAGAGCGGTAATGTACATTGCTTGTAAGGTTAGAGAAAGCCCACACAGAAAGACTAAGATGAATAATAAACCTCTCAATAACTGCTTCTTTATAGTTCAGTATAGGATCAAAGCAGCAAACACTGGCAGAACTTTTCCCAATGACCCACCGTGAGATAAATGAAAGAAGGTCTCATGTTAAAGTGGACAATAACTTGAAGAAAAAAAACAGTTATATAAGCTCAAAACCTTAACGGAATGAGATTCATATTATATCAAATTAACTTTTAAATTAGTTTCTGGGTTTTTTAACCATGATGACACAATTCTACAGAATGTTTAGTTAAAAAAAATACACAAATGAAGCACATGAAGTATATAAGATAATGTATTTAAGTTCAAGAAAACGGCAAAACGATAAATACACATACAGTATATGATCACTTTACATAACTGCTGAATAATATAAGTTTATTACAATTTATCTGATTCTAAATATGCTGAAGCATTTGTATTACTTATTAAAAATCTATAACCGATAAATAAATTACTATAGGTAAAGTCCCTATGATAGTTACAGCTAGGAAAACATCTATATTTAATAAATACAAATCTTGCTGTAATTTTGCAAACAGAACACACCACAGGCTTTAGACAAATGTCAGTCTTGCTAATTATCAACCTCTTTGCTTCCAGTTAGTTTGGCAACAATATCAATAACTAATCTTTATTAGGACTGATTCTAAGGGTAGGTAAATAAAGCTTAATGGGGATTACTGTCTACCAGTACTTCTATTTTATTCTAATTTCAATACGAGAGTACAGAATATCAATTCAAGATCAGCTTGTGTCTTTTTCTGTAAAACATATAAATTTAAGTTTTTGTATATACATTTTTGTGTGTATATATATATATATATATATATATATATGGTTAGGGTCGTTAACACCTGAGTGACAGGAAGTTCTGGGACAGCTGATGAGGTTTGGGATGTAGGGTTTGCAGGGTGATCGTGCAGAGGCTGGGCACGGATAACTAAATGCAGGCAGAGGTAGGCTGTATTTCACGGGCGATATATGCAGGTTTTGGTTCATACTCTTGTGATTAAAAGAGTGAGGATGCGGGGGAGACAGCGTGATACAGATACTCATATTGTTTACTTGTGACAGGTGTCAAATTAAAACAATTTGACATTTGCAGTGGGCGGGTCAGTGGGTGTGGTGTGGGTATGCAGTGGGCGGGTGATGGGTGGGATTAGAAGTGGCGAGTAACATTTTTGGCCTGGCTAGTAGCTTAGGACCTGAAATTTTGAGCCCTGTATATATATATATATATATATATATATATATATATATATATATTTATATATATATATATATATATATATATATATATATATATATATATATATATATATATATACATACATATATACACTAACCAGCCACTTTATTAGGTACACCTGTTCAATTGCTTGGTAACAAAAGTTGCTAATCAGCCAAT